>NC_045427.1:138518101-138819709 GCF_902635505.1 Sarcophilus harrisii | reverse complement strand
ATGATGTACACAGGCCCTCATTAAATTTGATACTGTTTTATTCTGGGGAAAAAGTAACTTGTGATGCCCAGAGCATCTCCAGATGAGCCAGCCTAGAAAAGGGTAATCCAGGGGTTTGACTAGCCTTATAAAGCCCCAAGCTTTCAAGGAAGGACTTTTCACATGGGAAGCAGAGAGTGCAAATATCAGGCTTGAGCTTGTAGCCTGTGATGCATTTCCCAGAATGGGATGACTAACTTTGTTTTTAGAAAATTGGAAGAGTAGGAAATTTCTTCTATTGCAACCTCTTTGTAGCTTCGATTGGTGCTCTTTTTCTTTATTCTCTCTATCAGCTATCATCACATCTGCTTCCCTAAGCATTAGTTTTATAGTATACTACTGACCAGTGAAATTTATTTAAATGATGATCTTGGTGACTCCAGTCTTTCCCATTTATCATGTAGTAGCTGGTAAAACTAGAGTTTGAAAAAAGTTTGGCTGGAGTCAGTGGACTGCTGGAGTCACAGAGATAAGTAAAAGATTTCTTGTTTTTTAAATCCCTAGCCTCATTGTTCAGTGTATGAGGCTGGGCAAAGTCTCTTGGCTTTGAATATTCCTTTTCAACATGCCATGCTTATTACCTAAGAGTTCCCAAAGGTCATGTCTTTGAGAGTAGACTTTGGAGCTTATGACCTCCTCCCTCTTGGACTTTCTAATATGAATTTTTGCCCTGGATTTACTCTCCTGTCTGGTTAGTTGCTTCCCTAGTAAGTTGCCTGTTTCCATGATGGCACATCAGGAGCTTATGATTTTGGCAATATAGGTACTCCTTTCATCCAGGCAGATTACAGGATATCTGTAATTTATAGTCTAGAGAGTTACCAGCATTTCAATTAAAGGAAGACTAAGTAGCCTGTCTCCTTTAGGGTAGAAAAATCTGCAGATTGATAAGTGTCATGTGTATGATTTTTAAAAAAAAATAGCCTTTTATTTACAAGATATATGCATGGGTAATTTTTCAACATTGACCCTTGCAAAACTTTCTGTTCCAACTTTTCTCCTCCTTCACCCCCATTTCCTTCCCCAGATGGCAGATAGACTATCCATACAGTTATTTTGCTGCACAAGAAAAATCGGACTTAGAAATAAGGTAAAAATAACCTGAGAAGGAAATCAAAAATGCAAGCGGACAAAACCAGAGGGAGTGGAAATGCTATGTTGTGGTTCACACTCATTTCCCATAGTTCTTTCCCTGGGTATAGCTGGTTCTCTTCATTGTCGAACAAATGGAACTGATTTGGTTCATCTCATTGTTGAAGAGAGTCCATGTGTATACTTCTCATCAAGAGTATTCATTCCTGTATTTCAAAGCAGCAAGATAGTGCAGTGAACAGTACACGAAACTTGGAATCAAGAAGACTTGAACTGAAATCTCTCCTCAGATGCTTACTGGCTTTGCCACCCTGAATATGTCCCTTGACCTCTGCTGGCTTCAGTTTTCCTCATCTAGAAAAAGGAGATAATATAATAACAATAACAAAAACAACATTAGCACCCATCTCATGAGGTCATTGTGAGACTTAACATGAGATAGTTTACATAAAACTCTTTGCAAACTTTTAAGCTTGGTGTTAAATGCCAGCCATTGTAAGTTCTGTCCTAAATCAATGCATTATGCCCCCTTAGTCAGTGCACTTATATGTGAATCTCCTGTAGCTCACATTTCCAAAAAGGAGCCCAAGCTAAGTCAGTATTTTCTTATACAGACATAAATATTGAATCCTAAGGCTGATGCTAAGCTAACATTGTTTTTCACTTCATTATAAAGAACACTGATTTATAGTATTGGGGTTATTTCAGTGGTAGAACAGGATTTCTAGGCAAGCAGAATTTCAGTTCTCTGCCTGGGTCAGACTGAGCAAGAGGAGGTTGGGCGCAGCAGTTGGTTTCTTGTGGTTGCATCCTTCTCTAAGCTTGAGAACAGCTTGGTGTCCTTGGCCTCCCCTCTCCAGTGCACGTCCGTATTCTCGCCATGGCTTGCTCCCCTAACCTTCATTCTTGTCAAATTTACATATTGATTTCTGTTTTTACAACCCTGTGTTGGGACGTAGACTCAAGATTGATGCCACGATTCTGTGCTTAGCTGTAATATAGATATATGTACGTGTATCATGATAGAATCCATCAATGGGTTCTTGTCTCCTGGCCCCACACTGTGCAGTTAACACTTAGTTTCCTCTTGGGTTACCAGAATCTTTCCCTTGAAAAGTGAAAATTTCAGAGTGCCCTCGTAGACCTGACATGAGCATGTGAATGGTAGCCTTTTACTTTTTACTTTGTTTGGAGGCAAAATTCCTTACTGGAAAGATAAGAAAATGGCTGGATAATAATACTGCCCTTTTTCCTTTCTTCCTTTGGTTTTTCCTTATATCACTAATTCCTGGGCTTTGGCCCTGATATATACACACAGTCTAGAGAAATTTTCTTGATGGTTTAAAAGATAATGGCCTACCATGCTTTTTTGTGTCATAATAACTTGGCCCAGGGTTTGGCTCCAAATATTGATGGACTTATATGGATTTTTTTACAAAAAGAATTTCAGCTTACCATTTCAATATAAGAATCGAGCAAATTAGGTTAACATTCATTGTTAATGAATATTAATGAGCTCATGCAAAAAGTAAAATTTCCAAAGAAATGTAAGTATTTATAAAATGAAAACAGTTTAGTTAAATAAGAATTTTTCTTCTTTTCATGGTTGCGTGACAGTTGTGAAATCAGAAGGGGAAAAAGAAAACCGACTCCTGAAGCATCACTATCACAATAAAAATAACCTAGTGAAGGAGATTTCACTCAGCTACTCCCATTGCTGAGTAATAGGCTAGAAAATCAGTGTGACCATTGAATCGCAAGATTTGTCATAATCCCTTCATGCCTGTTTGTCACCCCTCTCCACTGGATGTCTGTAGCAGGTGTGGGGGAATATTAGCTGCCATGTGTAAAGTATGCTCAAGTTAGACTCACGACAATTATGGGAGGTGAAGAGGGAGAAAGAGGTGACAGTGGTCCAAGCTGTGATTTGGTTCCAGGTCTGGCTCAACCCCAAATCCAGGGCTTCATCTACTCCTGCCCCCCTAATATCCCTGTGATTATTCATAGCACTCTTCAAGGACACAAATGTGTAATGTATAAATGTGCTGCATCTTTAAAATGTCTTCTGTTTTGCATTTGCCTGACCAGGAAGAGCTGAATTCAGACCCAGTCTCACACACTTGATAATTATGTGACTCTGGGCAAGTCACTTAACTCCATCGATAAGATGGGGATCATAACAGCATTTACCTCCCAGCGTTGTTGTGAGGATTGTATGAGACAGTATTTGTAAAGCACTTAGCCCAGCGCTTGGCACATAGCGGGTGCTGTATAAACGTTTGTTCTGTTCTTTTTTCATGTGTTAGTCCATCTATCTCTGTTGAGAAATCTATTCAGAAGTGGCTTATGTGATTCTTGAGGACTTTCTGTCTCTATGATGGGGATAATGGCACTTGTACTGTTTTATCTCACGTGAGTGTTATTAAGTCGTGTACTTTGTAAGCCTTAAAATGTGAATATATGAATGGGGATGGGGCTTGTTATTAGAAAGATGTAATAGTGCTTTCCTTGCAGTTTACAAAGTGCTTCCTGGACTTCTAATCTATTGGTAGATAGGGACAGATATTCTTAGGCCCATTTTAAATATGAAGAAATAGAGAAACTTGTTGAAGGCATGCGTTTGTTTGTAACCAGAATGATTTCAGAGAGAGAGGGATGTGCCGGCTCTGCAGCACGACCTTAGTTAGACATCTCACATCCTGTCCCTAGTAAATGAGTGTGAGCACCAGAAGTCAGCCCTTTCCCTTCCATTCCAGTGCCAGGTATCAGGTAGTTCTTAGTTTTGTCTCTTTCACAGCGTACTTTGTCTCAAAGTAATGAGATTAGGTCTTTCCCAGCTGGGCTGCCTTCCTCCTTTGCCATAGCCTTCCATCTGAGGTATGGGGCCAGTGTTACCTAGTTGCACTGTTGCTACAATGGCTACTTTCATTAAAACTTTAGCAGTTAATAGCCTAAAAGGGCCCTAGGATGGAACATCAGATGACTCAAACAGGAAGCCTAAAAAGAAAAGACTGATTTTGAGCAAGTAATAGGTTGCTAGAAAAGGGAAGAGGAGCGTGATGGACTGACGGCATCTTTCCTGTCACTCCCTTCATCAGCTAAGAATTGTACAAAACATTGTTAAACTAAACAGTCTCACATTTCCTGGAAATGGACAGTGATCCCAGAACCTCCAGGGAAAACTACTCATCTAAAGAGCTTTTTGGGTCTAGTGGGGTCATGTGCATTGAATAGCTTTTTGCCTCTGGTTAAATGCTGGCAGGCTGAGAGGGAAACGCAGGATGGACGCATTGCATGCTTGAGGCTGTTCTTCAGTGCTGGAGTTCCTTTTCTAATTGAGGGAACTGCAGGAGGGCCAGTGAAGCCCCCCACAGCTCACCTGATAGCTTGGGCTTGGGGGGTCCTTCCATAAGCTGCTGCTGAGTTTGGAGGTGAACTCTGGGAAGGGGGTTTTCTGCAGAGACAGGCAGCGCAGCCAATTTCCAAATCAGAAGCAAGCCGCTGGATTTGGCTCCTTGCAGCAGGCTCTCGAGAGAGAGTGACCTTGTTGGCTAGCAGAAATGATGATGATGATGGCCTGCTTTTATAGAATACTTGTTAGCTATGGGAGAATCAAATATGCCGGAGTTTTGTAAGTGAAAAGTTAATACAAGGGTCCTCAAACTTTTTAAATAGGGGGACAGTTCACTGTCTCTCAGACTGTTGGAGGGCCGGACTATAGTAAAAACTTTGTTTTGTGGGCCTTTAAATAAACTTCATAGTCCTGGGTGAGGTGGATAATCGTCCTCAGCTGCTGCATCTGGCCCGTGGCTGTAATTTGAGGACCCCTAAGTTAATACATTGTAATATTGTTACCCTGCAAAGTCGACTTCCACAGATCCTGGTGCTAGATGAGTGAGGAGACTGTTAGCTTATGGATAAAGAAAGAAACTGAGGTGAGAAGCAGTGAAAAGGGTGAACAAAGGCAGGAGAAACTTGGGTTTTATCTGTGGAATGGGGAGAGGGATAGTAATAGCACCTCCATTATGAGGTCATTGGGGAGAAGGCTTTTGAAAGAAATTTCCAAAATGCTACAGAAATATTAGAAAGCTGAGTTTGTGTGTGTTTTGGGGGCCTTGTGATCCCTTGGGGATGGGCAGGCTCCTTCTCCCCAGCTTCTATTTCTGGCAGGTTGTCCCAGAGCCCGAGATACTGGACCTGGTAAGGGTTACCCACGAGGGACAGGTCGACCCTGAACTCCCAGCCTGGCGTGGGCTGTCCGCTGCCTCCCGAGTTGCAGTTGGCACCTCCCTTGTGCCAGGCACTGGGCTAAGTCCCGTAAGCAAGGGACAGATCCAGGATTCGGGGAAGGCTCTGACTCGGGTCCTCGCCTGTGCTGTCAGAGGGCAGCGCCCACTCCATGGCAGACCCTACCAGAGAGCACCCAGGGTGGGAAAAAGCACTGGAAGAAAACCGGTGAGGAGGGGTGCTCTAACCTGGAATCTAATCTCCTCTTTTGCCCCAGGTGACTTCCCGCTGGACATTCCGATGCCCAGGGTGCCCCCAGGCGCTGTCCCATGATGACTCCCATTTCCACGAGCGGCACAAGTGCATCAACTTCTTTGTCAAGGTGTACGGCTACATGCCTCTGCTGTACACACAGTTTAGGGTGGACTCCGTGCTCTTCAAGACCCGCCTGCCCCATGACAAGACCAAGTGCTTCAAGTTCATTTAGAGGCACCTCGGGGTTTGGTGACGAGATCGCGTGGAAGGAGGCACCTGCAGGCCGGAGGTGTAGGAAGCCTTGTGGAGGGCCACCAGCGGGGTGGTTCAGTGTGGCCACTGCTGAGGAAGGAGGCTGGCGAGGGGGGAAGGCTCAGCCTGGATGCCGGCCTTGCCCGGGCGCTCGCTGATTCTGGGCTGCTCTCTGCCGGAGCTTTGGTCAGGAGGTGCCAGGGTTCCACCAAGATATTTAGCAGCTTCTACTGAGGACCAAGGGGACGCGGGGTAGTCACTCACTACTGAGTACATTAGCCCAGACGACTGGTTTGTGGTTTTTATTATAATAATAATAACCATTGTTATTATTTAAAGAGAAAGTGTTTCAGGTTTGCCTCGCAAGGCTTTTATACACACACATATACACACACATACATATGTATGTATGTTTGCACACAGACACACCCACACCCACAGATCTCTCTTGGGGACTGAATTTTTTGCCTGTCTCACTGCGTGAGAGGTTGCAGGCTTCAGAGACCTCCTCTTCTTAGCTGGGATGGAGTTGGCTCCCAACCTCGCATCCTGTCTCCCCACCTCAGGCATCCTCCCTCATTCCCTAGGGATGTCTGTGTTGAAACAAGTTAGGGAATGGCGTTTTCCTCATCACAGCCCATGCCCGGGCCCATCCCCATCTGCCCCTTCTCCTCCCTTTCCACTTTCTAAGCTAAGACTGAACCCGGGGAGGAGCAGGCGCCTGCAGCCCAGTGGAGCCAGCCCTTCTGCCTCAGTGTCTGGAACCCCTGTCCTTTGTTGTCCGTTGCCTTCAAATCACCTGCAGTCTTGCATTTTTGGATGAGAGAAAGGGAAAACTAGTTGTTTCAGCTGCCAGGTGCATCTGAAGGGGCTTCTAGGATGGCTCAGCTAGCTTAAGTAGTGAGCCTCCTTTCTGTACCCCGGCTGGCCGGGTTGTCCCTCAGTGAGAAGTGGGACAGATACCCTGGTGAAATTGGTCCTGACGTAGATCCTCAATTATCAGGCCTTGAGGCCTTCAAATAATTTGTATTCTTTGGACTCTGAAGAAGACCTAGTTGGTCCCAAGGCCCGTGAAGTTCGGAAGGAACCCTAAGAAGAAATGGGGTACATTTTGGATCAGTATGAGATCCCAAGGGCTGCCTTATACCCGTCCTGGCCTCCCTCCCCCTCTTCCTCAGGTTTTCCAAAGTAGTGATGAAGACCCCCATGTTACTGCCGCCAGCCCTCAAGTCCAGGCCTGGGGCTAAGCCTGAAATAAGCCAGTCTGAGTGGTTTGGGAGCTGGACACAACTTCTTAGGGACGCAACTTACTGTTAATATCTAACACTATATCCAGCCCACATGGCCTATGGCAGCTGACAGGAAGCTTGGATTTGGCTCAGTCCTCCAGTCATTCACATGCCTTAAACTAGTTTCCCATCTCTGTCTCTTGCTTCCACCTCTGTCCATATGTACTTGCTGTAACCTCCTGAAGTGTCTTGCTGCAACTGGGGTACATAGTCTCTCCCCCCTCCATCTTTCTTTCCCTTTCCCTTCCCCTCTCCCTCCCTTGTTCTCTTCATCCCTCCTTTTCTCTCTCTCTCTCTCCTCTCTGTCTCTTGACTCTGCCTCTTATATACATACACAATCTCTTTATGTGTCTGTCCGTCTCTCTCCTCTGTCTTCTCTCCTTTCTCTCTCTTCTGTCTGTCTGTCTTTTTCTCTCTGTTCTCTGTGTCTCTCATATACACACAATCTTTCTGTGTCTGTTCTCATTCATTCTCATTCTCTCTCTCTCTCTCTCACTCTCACTCTCACTCTCACTCTCACTCTCACTCTCTCTCACTCTCTCTCCAGCCTCCCCAATGTAATCTTGAGCTGCCTTAGTTTCAGACAGCTCTTTTCAGAGGCAGCTGCGGACCAGTGCCTTTGAGCACCTACCACCTTGACAGGGATGCTCCTAGGGTTTCAGTGCTCCCCTCCACAGGTCCACCCCAGAGCCTCTCTTCTCTTGCCTTTTCCATCTGAACAAAATCATTTACCAACTTTGGGAATCTCATCTCCCTGCCCAGCCAGGAGTGATGTCAGCTTCATAATCCTGTTCCACACGCCCCATTTCTTCTTTCCCTGATTTCTTTTCTTAATCCCCCAAGCTATGGCTTTCCTGCCTTGGGAAAGCTGGAGAAGGTAGATTGAGTTTTGTGATACGTGGCTGCTACTTTTTACCCTGGAGGAGCTTGTGCGTTGGTTTATAAACAAGGAATCACCTGGGCCATGAGGATTGCCTTTAAGAGAGAGATCCATTTTGACAGGTCATACTCCGAATCCCCAGGCAGCCTTTGGAGGCCGAGGGTGTAAGGGCTGCCATGAGAATTTTTGTGTGCTGCCTTTTTTGGTGGGGGAGGAGAAGGGAGGATGGGACTGAAACAAGTTAGAGGGAAGCCAAGGCCCGAGGTCCAGATCCAAAAGGCTCCAACGAGCCTGAAGAGCTCCACTAACACAGCCCCATGTGCTACGAGCTGCCTGAGTGACAGGTCAGTGTTGGCTTTTTGCATTGTTTCAGACCTCGAGTCATGTATTCCTTTAGGGTCAGAGACTCAAGAAGAGGTTTTTTTTTAGAGTAAGAAAACTTGGGGCCTGGGGATGCCCCAGTACCCATCTTGCCTGGACAGAAGGAGCGTCTGGACTTCTCTGGTACAGATTTCCTCAGCTCTGCTGCTCGAGACAGCCCAGGTTGGTCCTGCATCCGCCCCGGGAACAGCCTAAGTACCATGGGCAGTTTGCTTCTTGCGCCGTGTGAGAGGCCAAGCAGGGCCGGGGCAGTTCTCCCGAGCTCCGGTGCTCCCGGTGCCATTCCAAGCTTTGGTTCCTCTCTCTCTCATGGATCTCCTCCTGACTGGTCAGGACTGCCTCCACGGACTTCTCCCTGAGCCTCACCAGAGGGACAGTTAAGGGGGGTGGTCCTTTTTCTGGTCTGACTCCCCATGACACTCATGGGCCACTGCTCAAGGAGTACTCCCGGTTTGAAATGACACTTTTAAAGGGAGAGGGAAGACCCCTTTTCCACCCTCGCCCTTCCACAATCATGAGCACAATGATCCTCTGTTGGATTTTGTTAAAGGACAAAATAAATGGAGAATTTAATTCAAGTAGCCTGGTGATCGTGTCTGATTTGCCTCAACAGAGAAAACAGGGTGTGTGTGCCCCTTTGGGGTCAGCTGGAGGACGTGATACCTGAGAAGAACGATGGAGAGTCTGGGGTCACTAATGGAAGGAACAGACCGGGACAGCATTGTGGGTTTGGCAGTGGGCAGCCAATGGGGCTGGCAGACGGGGCAGATCAGCGGGGCTCACAGCCACTTAGGAGGCCCAGGGCCATCCCTTCTGGACTGAGTGATCCCAGAAGAGCCCTCCTGGGGTGAGGGGGTCTGTTTTACTCAGAAATAAAATCTGAGTTTGAGGGCACATTGAAAGATAGGTGTGCATGTGAAAACACATGCTTTGTTTACAAAGGGTCTCCTCAGTTTTCACCTTGACAAAAGCTGCAAATACCCTTAGTTATTTACATCCAGCTCCATTGTGTCTTTCCTAGCAATACCTGCACATCTGGAGGTCCTGTGGGGGGTCTTCGGAAGCCAGGAATTAAGGCCAGAAAAAGCCTGAGCTAGAGACATTGAGGATGTGTTTGGGTTTACAATTATTTCTGAAAGGGACTGGGGAAAAAAGTTGAGAGGGAATAATGGGCAGGGTCCTCTACAGAGTGGGAATGGATTTGGAGCCTGAGGGTTTGGGTTCAGCTCATCCCCTCTGCTGCTTACTGTCTATGACCTTCCTAAGGTAAGTCAGTCACTATTTCTCCTGGTCTGTTTTGTCATTTCTAAAATTGAGTTGAACTAAGATGACCATCGAGGTCCCATCTAGCTCTGAATATATGATCCTGCTTTTCTCTGGACAGGGCAAAAGAAAAAACCTTTCATCCGGGAAGCGCAGCCCCTGGGATTGAGTTGGGAATTCTTGCTGACTCCGGGCAAAAGCATTGCCTCCTATGCCTTTGATGTAAATCAATTTAAATCTAATAAAAATGCTGAACAACTTAGAGCCAAGAAGATCCTTGGGGTTTTCTGCTAGGAACCTTCCAAGTTGACACAGACTCCACAAGAGCCAAGAAGATCCTTGGGGTTTTCTGCTAGGAACCTTCCAAGTTGACACAGACTCCACAAGTGTAAGAAACCCTGGGAATAAACATGGGGTCAGAGATTTAAAATGGGACATATTTGGTCTTCATTTTTGAAGGGGACCAGGGACCTGTGGGATGATGACTTCCCAGCACCTTTTTTTCAGCTACTTTCACAACCGTTGCCCAGATTGTTCTCAGCCACCCATCCCGCCTCCCACGCGGGGGCTGGACACCTAGTTCTGTCCATTACCTCCATCCAGTTTACCTCTGGCTCCCCTGGGGTGTGGCCGCAGAGCATGCTGCAGCTGCTTGGAGCCACAGGTGAGAACTGGGCTCTGCAGCCCTGAAAGGCCGTGGTGACGCCCCTCCTCGGATGTCCTAGTCTTCCGTAAGGACCCCGGGTGCCCCAAACTTGACATAGGTACCCCTGAGACCAGTGTGTAATGCTACCAAATGTTGGGAACAAGCTTTTCCAAGTATAATTACATGATGAGAAGGGAAAGGGAACGAGTGTTTATTAAATACCTGTGTGCCAGGCTCCCTAACAAGCACTTCACAGTCTTATCTCATTTAATCCAGTAACTGCCGTTTTTACTCCCATTTTATAGGTAAGGGAACTGAGGCAGTCAGGCTGAGTGATGTACCCAGGGTCACACAGCTGATTCCCAAGGCAAAATTCCGGCTTGTTTTCTTCATTCCTGGCCCAGCTCTACTCTCTGGTTCATCTGGCTGCATGAGACATGACATGAAACCCAAGTACGTGTGCACACCATTGCACTGATCCCTCAGCCTCGAGGCTCTCAATGGGCTTGGAGTCAAGAAGTCCTGAGTTTGAAGTTGGCCCCGGCCCTTAACTGGGCAAACTGGGCAAGTCGCTTTATCTTGATTCATTTGAGAAGAAAATGGCAAACTGGACAAGAAAACCCCACGGACAGCGCTGGCGTGCTGCGGTCAGTCACAACCGTGCCACGGGACAAGCGGCGACACAGACTGAGAGATGAGGTCGGGCTCCGGCGACGGCGGCTGGCCTTGAGGATCCCCACCAGGGCAAGTGTGACCCCTTGGGCTAGGCTCTCTAACTCCCTGGGCAATGGGGACTGCCTTCAATCAGGAGGATTTTATCAATATTGACTATTTTTGGACCAGCCAGTCTTGTTACGCGCCTCCTGCATCTTTGTCCGACGTGCTGTAGCGCTGCTCTTCCTGTTGGCTGATTCTAGAGAAAACCATTGACAGGCCAGGATCCTTGAGTTCTATTTGTAGTTTGTATATCTCTGCTGGGAAGAAATAGGATATTTTTTAAAAAGCTTTTTATTTTCAAAACAGTCATAATAATTTTCAACATTTGTCCTTGTAAAACCTTGTGTTCGAAATTTTTTCTCCCTAACTTCTCCCATCCCCTCCCCCAGATGGTAAGCAATCCTATCTATGTTAAACATGTGCAATTCTAACGTACATTTTTCCACAATGATCATGCTGCACAAGAAAAATCAAATCAAAACGGAAAGATAATGAGAAAGAAAACAAAAGGAAAGCAAACAACAAAAAAGGTTGTGATCCACACATTTCCCATAGTCCTCTCTCTGCGTGTAGCTGGTTCTCTTCATCATTGAACAAATGGAACCAGTTTGCATCACTTCATTACTGAAGAGAGCCCCGTCCATCAGAAGTGATCATCATATCGTCTTGTTGCTGTATATGATGATCGCCTGGTTCTGCTCATTTCACTCAGCATTATTTCATGTAAATCTCTCCAGGTTTCTCTGTATTCATCCTGCTGATCATTTCTTACAGAACAATAATATTCCATAACATTCGTATACCACAATTTACCCAACCATTCTCCAATTGATGGGCATCCATTCATTTTCCAGTTTCTGGCCACTACAAACAGGGCTGCCACAAACATTTTGGCCCATACAGGTCCCTTTCCCTTCTTTAGTATCTCTTTGGGCTATAAGCCCAGTAGAGATACTGCTGGATCAAAGGGTATGCACAGTTTGATAACTTTTTGAGCATAGTTCCAGATTGCTATCCCAAATGGTTGGATGTATTCACAATTCCACCAACAATGTATCAGTGTCCCTGTTTTCCCACATCCCCTCCAACATTCTGCATTATCTTTCCCTCTCATTCTAGCCAATCTGACAGGTGTGGAGTGGTATCTCAGAGTTGTCTTAATTTGCATTTCTCTGATCAATCAATAATGTGGCCTAAAATAGTTTCAATTTCTTCATCTGAAAATTGCAAAGGACTCATTTCCTTCCGAGATGGATCGAGCGCTCCTCAAAGCCGAGTCTCTTCATGGACATGATGCTTCCGTCTCACAGCAATAAACCAGAATTCACTTTCTTGCCATCTGTATCATAATTAGGTAACTTAACATTTATCTCAAGTTACCCAACTAGTTCTAGGGATCAGGACTTCTCAACATTACCTTTAAATTTAAATCTTTAAACTGCATTTTTGTTCTTCAATATTTCACAACTTTTCCTATTTCTGCCCCTATCTACAAAACTGTATCTCAAAGGGGAAACCTCTTATGAATGAAAGAAAAAAGTCACTTATTAGTGTAAAACACTACGGCTGAGCACTGGGGCTAAAGCAGAAACTTGATAGTCCCAGCTCTCATTTTGTGATGAAGGAGCCAACACACAGAAGGTTTCGGAAATAACTCAGAGGCAACGTCCCCGGGGTCCTTAGGGCATGGCTGCAAAGCAAAGGGCAATGTCTCTTCTTTCATGTCTTTCCCACTGATAAAACCATATCACTTTTTGATGTTGAATAATGCTGTGAATAGTGTCAAGGACTTCAGGGGCAATAATTTTTTTTCCTTCCTGGATGTTCATTAGCTGGGCTGTAGCACCTGTAGGAGCCTTTGCCAGTGGCTCTCCAAGGGAGCTGCTTCCTAGGATGGCTGGTCTGGAAGCTTGGCTATTCCCAAGGCTCTGGGCTGCAGGGCTTGGAGGGCTCCCTGGGGATTTGAGGGGAGATGGTAGCCAAGGAGGGGTGGTCACCCAGGTTGCCCCCGGCTCTCTGGGGATGTTCTACCTGCCTTTTGCCTGGCAGTGAGTTGGTAGTAAGGGGGTGGACTGGCCCCTTCCTCCCACAGCTAGGAGAACTGGGGGGAGTGAGATCATGGTGTGGGGGCAGGGGTGCCGCCATTCCCATGGTTCTCAGGGCTTATCTGCCCACTCGTGGCCTTCTGTCAGTGGTTGTTGCTGGTGGTGGGCCTCTTCTCTACAGTGGTTAACCCCATAGTGGTAGGGGCTAAAATGGGGGACGTTGCTGTTTCCAAGGTTCTTGAGTTCAGGGTCTCTATCAGAGTATGAGGGAAGATAGTGGTCATATGATGGTTTGATTTGCCTGGTACATCCTATCTTTCAAGATGAATGATGAGATATATTTGGGATATCTCTAGCATGGACTAGAAAGTAATCCTACTGCATTTTGAAACATAAAAAAAAACTATTAAAAAATCCCAAAATTTAAAATTGCCATTTGCATTAATATTTGCATCCAATACACATAAATTGAGCATGACTCCATCTGCAATACTTTATACAAATTTCCCCCACTCTATTGTGTCTCTTATTCATCTATCATCGATTGTTTTATTTAAAAACTCTTTATGTAGTCAAAATTATTTATTTAACCTTTTCTGTCTCCTCTACCTTATACTGGGTCTAAGATTCTATTGTGGCATATGCTATAAGTTGTTGGTCACACATAACTTCTGGCCAGATGAACTTCTAATTTTGCCATCTTTTTTGTCAAGAGAAATCTTTCTGCAAAAGTCTGTTTTGGTGACTATTTCTTTATAATACAAATTTAGGTCTGATAATTCATTCATGATTTTTTTCTCATTATTTCTTTCAAGATTAAAGATGTTTTCTTAACCAAAAAAAAAAAAAAAAAAAATCCCATTACCATGCATTGAAGAAATGAACAAGGAAGTAAATAGGATAGAAAACAAGTTTTTTTTTGAGAATTGCTTAAAGCCGATAGGGGATACCACTGGGTATTTGTTTTTAAGGTTTGATGGAATATAGCTTCTAGGGGAGACAGCAGTAGGAAGGTCTCCCCCTGAGCTTGGGGCACTTCTATCCTAACAATCTGTCAGTGATTCTAAAATCTTCTGGCTTTGGAATAGGTGATCCCGAGGCCCCCCTGACCTTGGAGTGCTATTTTTCTGGCAATCTGTCAATGATTGTAAAAGTCTTCTGGGCTAGGAGTGTAATAATATTTCTTCCCTTAGATTTTAGGGAAGATACACTATTGATCCGGAGGACTTTGACCCTAGAATGCTTATTGTTCTAATAATCTGTCAACAAACATTGCTGATTGAGGAGATACAAGATCTGCTGGTCAGTGATAACATAGTTCCTGAGACAATAGTGAATAGACCACTCCTGAATTCTAACACTGGGCCATGAAATCAGCATATCAGTGACCTGAAGAACTGGATAAATTTGTCTTCTTTCTCTTGATTCTTCGCTAAATTCTTTTGGACTTTAGCCTACTTCAATTGGCGGTACAATTACAATAAACTTTGCCCCCTGACTTGGATATGGGTTCAAGCCTGCAAATTGTTTTGAGATACCTCTCGACACCGGTCTGTGACCCCCAATCTTTTGGGGTCCCTTCTGAACCTCAACAGGTCACACACATTATTCCAGATGACTCTCCCAACAGCTCAAAAGATTGTAGCTCCAAATACATATTTCTAAGGTGAGTCTACTTTGATAGGTCATTCCCCCTCCACAAGAGAATGCGATAAGGAAAGGTGGAAGAATGGAAGGACATGTAAGAGGAATAGTGAGAGTCAGTTTGGTTGGGGCAAAAGGGAATATGAGATGAAAATGGGCCAGATTGTAGGAAGCATCAAATACCAAGCTCATTAGACTCATTAAACATCTTTTTTTGGCAGGCGGTGAAAGTTTTTGAGGAGGGGATTGATGAACTGAGAATTAGGAGGGACTCAAGCCAATGGTATTAAAGTAGGTAGCGGGCTAGAAAATTCTAAATGAAGCAGAAGTTATCACAAGAAGAAAAGCCCTTAAGTTGGGGTCAGACTTGCTTTGGCCTTTGCATTTCCCTGGCTCTTGCCCAATGCAAATAAAGATTTTGACACTTGGGGCACTGGTTGGGTTTACAAAGTTGGGGTCAGAGTTCAGTGAAGAGGATTTACTAATCCAGTAAATGAAGGGTTGGTTCTCTGGGCCTCCTTAAGGGCCTGCTTCGGTGTAGTGACTGTGTATTGGGTGAGTCTCAAGGACCAAGTAAAATAATCCGGGGGCCTTGGGAAGCAGCAACTCAATCAATCCAATGAAAGCAGCATTTATTAAAGACCTACTCTCTATGGCACTTGAGGCACTGGAGCAAGGAAGAAACATTCCCTGCCCTTAATTTCAATTAAGTGAGCAATTTTATTAAGTACCTACTGTGTGCCAAGCACTTCTTTACGCTGGGAATTCTAAGACAAAAGCAAAACTGCCCCAGAGGAGCTTCCTTCCTCCTGGCGAGATCAGGCTTTTCAACCAACCAGGAAAGGCAGCTACAAAGTACTTGGCTTTGGGGGAGCAGCCCTGGTAACTGGGGGACCAGAAAGGCCTCATGGGGACGTGGCCCTTAGGTTTTAAGGTGGAGCTGGGGAGGGAAGGAGCAACAGCCCGTGCGAAGGCTGGGAAGTCTGCCAAGGGAGGGCAGGGCCCAGCCGGGTCCCTGCCTGGGGAGCCAGCCTGGGCTGTAGCCCCACTTTAACAATGTCACTCGCTTCCAGCTTAGAGAGTCACGAGCCAAACGTGAAAAGTTTCTCCCTCCGTTCCGCCGCCGTCCGCCGTTGTTTGCGCCCCAGAGGGCCCTGAGCCCAAGGGAGTGCTCCTTCGTGGGAAAGAAAGGGAGCCCAGGTGCTCCAGGCCCGGGCCCAAGGTGTGGCTCTCCGGTGCCCTCTAGTGCCAGTCCCCGGAGAACTGCTTGGAGCGTCGGACACTACCTTCCTGGGGCCCTTCTTCACCCCAACAGTGACTTGAGATAAACCAGGTAGATCGATTTCTGTCCTTCCCAAATCCTCTTTGGGCTGGTGACTTTCCCATCCCTTTGTTAGGAGATTATTTCTGGTTTTCTAAGTTATTGCCAACTCCAGTCCCTTAAAAATCTAAGGAAGCCTTCCCTGTGCCTGCCTTCTGACCTTGGGAAGAAATGGCTTCTCAGCCAGCCTCAGAAAGGCTGTTCAGCAAGATGCTGCAGACTGTCTCTTCTCTCCTGCTTTCTTCAATAGAGCAGGAATAATAATAGCGGTAGTATTGTAAGCACTGTAACCAGTCTTATCTGCTTCTCAAAATAACGTTAGGGAGGGAGAGGACCTAAGGGGACAAGATTGTTGTCACTAATTATTTGAAAAGGTGAACACATCTGTTCTACTTGAGCCAAGAAGGTCATACTAGGAACAATAGGTAGACGTTGAAAAGAGACAAATTTCAGCTTGATATTGGGGATGGGGAGAGGGGAATCTACTAATAATTAAACTATTCCAAAGTTGAATTGATAGGAAGGTAGTGGACAACTAGATGTAGATGTATATATTTGATATAGCTAGATATATATTTGAATATGGTATAAGGTATGGGCTGGAAGGCATGTTCTCTGGTACCTTCCACCTTCTACCTTCCAACTTTGAGATTCTGTGACAATGATTAAGAAAACCAGGTTAGGTGATTCTTAAGAATAAATAGCCAATAAGACCCAGGCAGCTGACTCTGGGTAGTGAAAGGAAGCCTAACTAGCAGGATGCTGAGTGAATATTTTTTATATTTATAAAATCAAAGCAGTTTTTCTTAGGTCTTAGGATGTACAGGAATTCAGCTACTAATCAACTGTCCTGGTTGTTCCCACCTTGAAAACATTCCCTCTCAGGGCCTGGAATGCCCTCCCCTGAAATCTTCCTTGGTTCCTAAATTGAGGGTGGTCTCTCATCCCTTGTTGCCCCATGCATTGACAATATTTACATTTATTTTTATCTGTGTAAAGATAAGAACATTACTTATTATTATTTATCTTGATAATTCCCCCATATGGTAGTGATTTTAAAAAACATTTGTTGAAAAATGACCCAAGTGCTGTTTTTTCATTGAAATAAATCCCAAATCCAGGTTTTATTTGTCCCTTCTCCACCTTGAAAGGTTTTTGAATCACAATAACACTCAGGCTAAGAATAATCTTTATTTTTTTTTCTCAGTAAAGAGGGAAGACAATTGCCAAGCTGAGCGATACCTACTTCTTTTATCTATTTTAGGTCATATGCACACTGAGCTATTATTACAAATATAATACACTAGTGGTTAATCTTTTCATGAGGGACTCCTTTTTATTTTTTGGAAGATGAGATTAGTTAGGGGGAGGATAACAATGGGGATAGAAACAGAGAGCTATGACTAGATGTTGTAGGGAAGCAGATTTTGACTCAAAATGAGAAAAAATACAGATAGGCACCATAACCCATAGAATAGAAAAAATAGCCAAATGGATTAGCAGAATTCAACAATATGTTATATATAGACACACACAACGTTGAAATGAAAGGCTGAATCAGAGTCATTATGTTTCAGTGGAAATGAAGAAGGTAATAATCATAGTCACAAAGTAAAAACAATTAAAATGAGATCTAATTGAAAGAGATCATTAGGGAAAGTACATTGTGCTAAAAGGTACCATAGATAAATCAGGGAAAGTAGGTACATTAATGCATTGTTGGTAGAGTAGTGAACTGGTTTAACCATTCTGGAGAACAATCTGGAACTAGGCCCAAAGGGCTATGAAATTGTGCATACTTCTTGATCTAGTAATACCACTATTAGGCTTGTACCTGAAAGAGATCAAAAAAAAAGAAAAATAACCTCTGTCTACAAAAATATTTATAGCTGCTTTTTATGGTGGCAAACAACTGGAAAATGAAAGGATGCTTATCAGTTGGGGAATGGCCGACCACATTGTGGCATATGATTGTGATGGAGTATTATTGTACTACAGGAAATGATGAGGGAAGTGGCTTCAGGAAAAAACAAAACAAAACATGGTAAGACCTGCACAAATTGATGCAAATCGAAGTCAGAAGAACCAGGAGATCATTGTGCATAGTAAGAACACTGCTGTAATGATGATCAACTGTAGCTACTGTGATCAATTTAATGATCAAGACAATTCTAAAGGACTCATAATGAAAAAGTGCTGTTCAGATTTCAAACCCTGCAGTCACTAAAAGATTGTCTCCAGATGAAGCCCCAAAGGGTGATATAAATTGGTTCCCATCTCAAAAGGCTCTCTTGGAAGAAATTAAAAAGAATCTTAAAAGAGAGCTAGAAGAAAAATGGGGAAAGGAAATGAGAACTTTGCAAGCAGGTTTGGAAAAGGAAACACAGAAATTATCTGAAGAAAACTCCTTACAAATAGATTTAGTGAAATGGAAAAAAACATCCTTACAAAATAGATTTGACAAAATGGAAAAAGAAAACAATCTCTGAAAAACAGAATTTGTGAAATGGAAAAAGAAAATAACTCCTTAAAAAATAGCATTTGTGAAATGGAAAAAAAAGAATCCATAGAACAAAACAACTTATTTAAAAATTCAATTGGTCAGATATAAAAAGAATTTAAAAAGGTAACTGAAGGAAATAATTCACTAAAAATTAGAACTGAACAAATGGAAATGAATGACTCAATGAGATATCAAGAATTAGTCAAGCAAAATTTAAAAAATGAAAAAAATAGAAGAAAATGTAAAATACCTCCTTGGAAAAGCAGCTGACATGGAAAATAGGCGAGACAATCTAAGGATGAATGGACTTTCTGAAAACCGTGATTGTAAAAGACTAAAAATCTGAGTTGATGCACTGAGGTCGAACAACCGAGGACTTAAGGCTAACTACCAATTGGACAATACTCTATTAGCATATCCTTGGAAAATGGCCCTTCCCACTATTCTGTGCTGGTTTAATCTTTTGGTGTATGCAAAGAATTGTGGGAAGAATTAGGGGGGATGGTAAGACAAGCCAGAGTCACTTTGGCGGCAGATGAGGAAAAAGATCATGGAGATCCTGCTTCCATCCAATTCACTTCTACCCCTAAAGACCAAGGACTTTTGCTTATCCTGACTCCGGCTGATTCTAAGGTATCTAGGGTGCTAACTCGGTCTTCACACATGATGAAAAAAAGAGCCTAGACATTCTTTCAGGAAATCATCAAGGAAAACTGCCCTGATGTCCTAGAATCAGAAGGTAAAATGGCCATTGAAAGAATTCACTGATCACCTCCTGAAAGAGACTCCAATATGAAAAAGTGCTGTCCAATCTCCAGAAAGAGAATGGATGAATTTTGAATACAAATTTGTTTTTCTCATGTTGTTTTTGTTGCAATATGGCTAACATGAAATGTTTTGCATTTCACATGTATAATTGATACATTATTTTCCTTCTCAATGCCTGTGTAGTGGGAGGGGTGGGGAGACAACACTCAGAAAAAAAAAAAAGATACAAAATAGTAATTTGGGGGAGGAGGGCACTGGTATCTGGGGTGGGGAGGGAGGTATCAGGTTATAACTTCTACAGGAGATACTGCTTGAGCAGAGGTCTGAAAGAAGCCAGGGATTCCTGGAGGTGAAGAGGGCATGTATTTCAGACTTGGAGGATAGCTTGGTGGAAGATGAAATT
The DNA here is from genome assembly GCF_902635505.1 of Sarcophilus harrisii. NCBI lineage: Eukaryota > Metazoa > Chordata > Mammalia > Dasyuromorphia > Dasyuridae > Sarcophilus > Sarcophilus harrisii. The sequence goes on along the minus strand of NC_045427.1, from coordinate 138,799,984 downwards.
CCTTGTATGAGGAATAGCAAGGAGCCAGGCTAGTGGGAGAATATATAGAGACTGGGGTTGAAGAGGTGAGATATTGGAGGGAACAAAATTGGGAGGTTATTTCAGTATTCTACATGAGACTAAGGTTTTCAGGAATAATAAAATTAATTTTAATAATTCTTAGATTGTCTCTCCTAGATTTATTTTCCAAGTCAGTTGTTTTTTTTTTTTCCAAAGAGATATTTTACATTTTCTTCTATTTTTTCTTTTTTTGTTGTTTTGCTTGACTAATTTTGTGAGAACTAGGGTGGCAGCAATGAGATAAGAGAGTGGATATAGAGGGTGGATAACTGGACTTGGTAGTTGATTGGAGACAGAAGTTGAAGGCTTGTGAAGTTAGGGATGAAGTTGAGGTTTTGAACCTAAGAGACTGGATGGTGAAATGGGCAGAAATAGGGAAGATGGGAAGAGAGGTGGGTTTTTTGGGAAAGCTAATGAGTTCTGTTTTAGATAGATTGAATCACAGATGCTTATAGTGTAGCTATAGGGAAAGGGGGTGGCACAGTGCACACAGCTCTAGGCCTGGAGTAAAAAAAGACTTGTCTTTTTGAGTTCCAATCCAGTGACTCTGGGCCAGTCACTTAACCCTGTTTGCCTCAGTTTCCTCATTTGTAAATGATCTGGAGAAGGAAATGGCAAAACGCTCTCGTATTTTTGTCACACCAAATGGGGTCATGAAGACTTGTCCACGACTGAAAAACGACTAAACAACATGGTATATCTAATTAGAAATTAGGCCACTAAATGAGGGTCTATCTTTTCCCCATTCCCAGCTCATATTTACATAAAACTTTATAGCTTATAAAACATGAAGTAGATAGTACACATATTAGAACTCATGACCCTGAAAAAAAGAATGAGGGAAGGCAATCAGTTAGGTAGGAAAATTGAGGAAGTTGTTATGGGAACTCAGAGAAGTGTATTTAGGAGAATAGGGAGATCAATTAAAGGTCAAATACTTCAGAGAGGGTAAGGAAGATGAAACATGAACATAGGCCATTGTGTTTGGCAATTGGTAACTTTTAAGAAAAGTTTCATTTGAGTGATGATATAGTCAGATTGCTAAGGGTTGAGAAGTAAGAAAAGTTTATTTTATTTTATTTTTCTACAAAATTTTATTTTAATTATAACTTTTTATTGACAAAACATGTGTATGGGTAATTTTTCAACATTGACCCTGGCAAAAACTTCTATTCCAATTTTTCTTCTCCTTACCCCCACCCCTCCCCCTAGATGGCAGGTAGTCCCATACATGTTAAATATGTTAAAAGTATATGTTAAATATAATATATGTATACATATCCATAGTTATTTTGCTGTACAAGAAAAATTGGATTTAGAAAGAAGATAAAATTAACATGAAAAGAAAAACAAAAATGCAAGCAAACAATAACATAAAGAATGGAAATGCTATGTTGTGGCCCACACTAATTTCCCAGTGTTCTTTTGCTGGGTATAGCTGGTTCTGTTCAATACTTATCAGTTGGAACTGATTTGGATCCTCTCATTGCCGAAGAGAACCACGTGCATTAGAATTGATCCTCATATAGTATTGTTGAAGTATATAATGATCTCCAGGTTCTTCTCATTTCACTCAGCATCAGTTCATCTAAGTCTCTCCAGACCTCTCTAAAATCATCCCGCTGGTCGTTTCTTATAGAACAATAATATTCCATAACATTCATATACCATAACTTATTCAGCCATTCTCCAATTGATGGGAATCCACTCACTTTCCAGGTTTTTGCCACTACAAGGAGGGTTGCCACAAATATTCTTGCACATACAGGTCCCTTTCTCTCCTTTAAGATCTCTTTGGGATAGAAGCCTAGTAGTAATACTGCTGAGTCAAAGGGTACGCACAATTTGATAATTTTTGAGCATAGTTCCAAATTGCTCTCCACAATGGTTGGCTGCGTTCACAATTCCACCAACAATATATCGGTGTCCCAGTTTTCCTGCATCCCCTCCAATATTCATCATTATCTTTTCCTGTCATCTTAGTCAATCTGAGAGGAGTGTAGTGGTATTTCAGAGTTGTCTTAATTGCATTTGTGAGAAAAGTTTAAATAAATACACACATCGATTCTTATTTTGACTATGAAAGAGAGGAGCAATAAATAAAGGATGATGGTAGCTCAAAAGGATGGTAGTATAAAATGAATTTTTTTTTTTTAAAGGATAGGGGAGTCTTGGATTTGCAGGCATCTGGAAAGGAGGCAGTAGAGAGATAGGGAAAGATGGAAAATAAAGTGGATGATTTGGAGAACAAATTGTTGGAGGAGGTGAGAGAGGATGGGATCAAGACCACAAATAGGCTGGCAAGAAGGGCTCTCCAGATACTAGAGCAAGGACTCACTGTTTGATAAAAGATTGCTGGAAGAACTGGATTGTACTGTGAAATAAATTTGAGTTTAGATCAATACTTCACACCAAAAGGATGTTTGATATAGTTATAAAAGATCACATCATAACCACAGTAAAGAAAAAGGAAGACATTACCTGTTAGATCTATGGACAGGGAAAAAGTTCTTAATCAAAAAAGGGATAGAAAGGATCACAGAAAATGAATAATTTTGATTACATAAAATTAAAAAGGGTTTTGCAAAAAAACCAAAGCGATACAGTTAATAGTAGAAGGGAAACAACTAGAAAAATCTTTGCAGCAAGTTTCTCTGAGAAAGGTCTCATTTTCAAGACAAATTTGTAAGATTTTCCCCAACAGATTAATGGTCTAAGGATATGAATACGCAGTTTTCAGGCAAAGAAAGTCATGTTATCTATACAGATATGAAAAAAATGTTCCAAATCTCTAATTATGGAAATGCAAACTAAATTTTGAGTTTTCATTTTATACTCATCAACTTGGCAAAGATCCTAAAGAAAACAATGAATGTTGAGGTGGGGGGAACTTGGGAAACCATTCACATTGATGTATTGTTGGAGAACTAAATTCAGGAAAGCAATTTGGCATTAGGTCCCCAAAGTTACTAAACAGTGCATGTCTTTGGACCCAGATATAAAAGTGTTAAGCCTATATCTCAAAGAGATAAAGAGGAAAAGTCTCAAATATACCAAAATATTTAAAGCAGCTCTTTTTCTGTTGGCAAAAAACTGTCAAAAGGGTGCTCTCAATTGGAGAATTGATGAAGAAATTGCGGGAAAGGAATGTATGGGAATACTATTATGCTGTAAGAAATGAGGGGAAAAGATGTTTTCAAAGAGACACAGATTGAAATAAGCAGAACTGGAAGAACACTGTATTTTACATTATGAAAATGAACAATTTTGAAGTTAAAAATTCTGATTAGCCACAATTTCAAAAGACCGTTAAAGAATGCTGGCTCCCTCATGACTGAGAGGCTTTTATGATAAGACATGAGTATTTTGAGAGTTTGTTTTGCATGATTGTGTTTGTGTGAAATAGAGACCCTTCTTTCGCTCTTTGATAACTAAATGACATTTTATAAAAAGAGATTGCCTTTTCAGAGATTGGAGTCAAGGAGAGAATGGAGGATGTTGTCAAAAGGTTTTAAGAAGTATGGCAGGAGTTAAAGGGGATCATGGCAAATGGCTTCTTTTCATGGTGTAAGTATGAGAAAGGATTCTTTGCCGAGATGGGGTTTGAGAGTAATGTGGGAGGATTGAGGAGAGGTTTTAATAGGCTCTGTGGTTAATGACAGAGACTTAAGTAGGGAAGAATATTTTTCAGCAGTAGGAATACACTTGGAATCAGCTAACTTTGTAGTGGACCCAGTCAGTAGGTTAAAGTTATTTCTTCTAGCACTAGTATTATGTTAGAAGGTTGTAAAGATGGGGAATGGTGGGGAAACCCAGGCAAGCTATGAAAGGTGCTAGGTCTAGAATGGGATTCAGGAGTGGGCTTCAGAGGAGTGAGTTACAGGGAGAGATGGAATTGAGGGAGGAATTTTCATCTTCCTTAATCCTGGAAGTAGAACACTTTGTGGGTGTAGGGTTGAGGTGAGGATGTAAGTCATATGAGTTAACATTGGAGACTGGTGAACTGGGAGACGAGAGTACTTCAGGGAACTTTAGCATCTATCAAAATGCCTCATTTAAGGGGTTCTGAATTATCTTAGGAAGGTTTTGAGGATCATTTGGCAAGATAAGGTATCAGATACCACTCTCCCAAACTGCCAAGCATTTAAACTATTGCTGGAAGTGCACCTCAGATGGGCTGGCCACATAGTCTGAATGCCAAATGTACATTTACCTAAGACTGTTTTCTGGGGAGTTCACAGTACAGGACCACTGAAAGTTTCTCTATAAAACTTTTTAATATTGGTTCTCAGAGGCAGACTCAGGACTGCCCAGAAGGTACTGTGTTCTATGAGCAACGCAGAATTACAGTTGCACAAAGGAAATTTGAGATGTGTCAATCTAGAGACATCTCCATCCCAAATGGACTATTTGAGCCCAACCTGCAGTGAAGCCTTCCAAGCTCATATTGGACTAAGCCACAATTGGACTTTAACCCCAACATCATGATGTCATTGTGCCTCTTCAAGGACAAGAGATAAAAATCAATGGGGATTGGGGATGGTGGGGAGTGGGGTGGGGGGGCAGAGAGGAAGACAGAACCAGGTCCTGAACTCCCCAGAGAAAAGAAGGAGAATGATCTGGAGGCTGGTAGATAAATATCACCAGAAATAATATTTCTGGATAGAGCAAACTAGAGAGAAGGACAAGTTGTTGAGTGTTAATGGCCAAATAGAAATGGCAGTGGTGGGAAGCAAGGAATATTCCTCATCTCCCTCCTGTTGCTGTATGCAGAAAGACATTTTTTACTCCAAATCCCACTCTTTGTCAGTGTTCGCTTTCCAGAGCTGGGCAAAGAGAAATCAACTGGACTATTTACTGTCCTGTACATGTGACATTCTGACATCCACCCCTATGCCTTTGTGCAGAATAGCTTCCATCCTAAGAATGTTATGTTTTCTCACTTCCACCTCTGGGAATCCTTAACTCTGTTCAAAAGCTCAGTTCATTTCCTCTGTTACCATTTTGTGCCCTCCTACCTTCCAAATAATATTGTATTTATAGTCAATTTTGCAATTAATGTGTATTTCAAAATCACCAATTTCTTCCAATGCAATTGCTATATTAGGGAACATTTTTAGCTTCACACAAATTTCCAGTTACCTTCTGAGTAATCACTCATTTCTTTACCAAGAAATACTGACAAGGCAGAAAACTGCCTCACTTCATAATAACTCACAAGCTCCAATTCTTCCAATGTCTATTTCCACGAGCAAAGATAAAGTACTTTTGGTAGGGAGGATAAGCAGAGGGCTGGTCCATCCCACCCCCAAATCCACCCCATCACCTTCCACTATAGTCTCCTGCCCCAAGACCTGGAATATCAGCAGTCTTTAATTTATTGTACAGCCTGATGCTGTAGACATAGCCATTACTGTTTTTTCAATATTTATTTCTTAAGCATTCAACAGGTATAAAATCTGTTACTGTTTTTTATTAAGTTCCTATCTTTTTTTATGTATTGCTGACAAATTTTTGAGCACTGTACATTTCATTTTCCCCATAAATTCTGTGGTTTTTATTGTGTCATCTTGCATAGAGTTCTGCTTTTTGGAATCCATGTATCCTGATATAGAAGAACTTCCTGTACTTTGTATTATTATTATTATTTTGTATTTACTTATTAAATACATTGTTATTCTTCCCTTTTGAGCTCTTTGAGAGCAGGAACTGTTTTCATTTAGTTCCAGGACCTAGTAAAATGCCTGGCACATAGGTATTTAATAAATGCTAGTTGAGCTGAAATAAATTGAAATAAGGAGGAAACTACAATCTGGCAGCTGCAGACACAATAATAGTTTTACTAGAGGATTGTTCCTGGCTCAGTTCTAATTTCCAATGGGCTATAGCTATAAAAGGAAACAGAAATTAGTGAATTTCTAAGGCCACAGAGAAGTATAATTACATGCAGAACTAAATCTGTTGACTTTTTATAAAGCTGAGCTCTACATCTTGACATATAGACACCAAAATATTACTCTCCATGTTGTTTTTTTCTCTTTCTCTGTTTTTAAAAATCACAAAATTTGGCATTTTCTTTTAGATGCTAGGATAGTCCCCCTACTTTTTTCCTCCTCTTTTCTGGAAATTTCCATATGGAATGAAATCTTCCATACCGAAGAGTTCATTCTCCATGCACCTGTACAGCTGGTTGAATCCTTTCCTTTTTGTCCCTGCTCCCATTTTCCTGCACCAGAACAGGTTCCTTTGTGTGAATAGAAACATCTACATAGCAAACATTTTTTGCTTTAATTATATCACTGGCTGCTTAATTTGTGTGTGTGTGTGTGTGTGTGTGTGTGTGTGTAAAAAAGCTTCACTTCTATGCCCAAACTATAGGTTTGGACTAAGACAGGTTAAATGACTACAATATATATATGTATAACAGGGGCAGCTAGGTGGTGCAGTGGATAAGGTTGCCACACCTGAGTTAAGAAGAGCCAAATTCAAATCTTGTCTCAGATTCCTTATCTGTAAAATGAGTTGGAGAAGAAAATGGCAAACTCCTCCAAATCTCTGCCAAGAAAATACCAATTGGAGTCACAAAGAAATGGACGTGACTGAAACAACCGAACAATATGTACAACAGAGCAAAGTATACTTTGGCAAAAATAACTACCTTTTATTTAAAAGGAGGTTTCTTAAAAATAAGATAAAGATTGATGTGGTTTATTTTCAGTTTTTTTTGGGAAAGATATCTTTTGATTCAGTTCTCTGGGAAAGGCAATAAAAGAAGCAAACAAATAATGCCAAACAGAAGAGTTCCCCTTTCCCAGCCAAGCAAAATTTTGAAAATAAACAAAAGTTGGTCTAGACACCTTACCTTTCCACTAGTTTTTGCCACTGGTCACTACAACCAATGAACAATCTGTTGCCTTATATTTGGATTACTTGGAAACCCAAACTGGAAAGTCTAGAATTTAACCAAAGGCAGCTATCTCCCTGAAGCAGTGGTAAAAGTGCAGGGAGGACTGTTTCTGTGTATCAAACCCAGACTACATCTCTCAGGAACATCCATTTTCCTCAATACTCAAGCCAGATTTGAGAATAAAAGAGGACCTTGTTAAAAACCAAGGAGAAAGACAATATAGAGATGTTCCACTGATTTCTGAGCCTTGTGGCACAAACAACAAAGTGACATGGGATCAGGGATTCCCCAGGACTGGGTTTTCTCAGTTCTCCTTATGTTGGAAGCCATGTTAGTGACTCACTACGGCAGAAATGACCCGAGTTTTCAGAGAATTCTAGAGCTGGGAGTGACCTTAGAGGTGATCTAGTGCAATCCCCTTAATTTAGAATTTTTGTAGGAATTTGAGCACGAGGTCCCGAAGCCGAACTCTGAGCATCTCATCGTTGTCACAGATGATATGGGTGGAATCTTCTTCAATCTGGATAAGGGTCTCGGCCTCCTGGAGGAGGACGATGTGTCCTTTAGCAGTGTCCTCCACTTTGACATCGCTGAAGCCATGCTGCCAAGGAGCAAAGCAGACAAGAGACTGGTAAGTCTTCCGGACTGGGGAAAGGAATGTCATCAAAGTGGTGCTATTTTCACTTATTGTGAGGAGAAAGATTTTAAAACTGCTCTTCCTAGTATTTCTTAATGCAAATTTTCACCCTAGTCAGTGAGCCCATCTCACTACATGGAAAAAATCACTTCTCACTTAGACACTTGAAGCTTAGCTTGCTGCAGGAGAGTTCTGAGTTCCAGGCCAGACCTCATCACACCTGACAGAAGTGTCAGAGCCATCTCCAACAAAGCCCTCTTTTTTACCGATGAGGCTGAAGCCTTGTCCATGGTCAGAGAGGCAGGAAGCCTCTTAGTGGAGGGGAGCCCCAACCTCACTTCTTTCTCCTCCCTGGCCATCTTCCCTTGGGGCCTGGACACAGCCTCACCCGCTGGGCTCTCCAACTCCGCGAGCGCCACTTCTACCTTGCTGGTGTTGCTGCTCCCACAGGGGCGTCTCGGGCTCCTCCCCTGTGGCCTGGCTCACCACCACTGTGACCTTCCAGACCATGATACCCTTTCTTTGCCAGCCCTGCCTTGTGTACGTTACTTCCCCAAGTGCTAAGTACACAGTTAGCATTTGCTAAAAGCAATCATTTATGTACTTTTCCAACTTTTCCTCTCCTTCCTTTCTTTCCTTCCCTCATCATTCTTTTAAGTTAACAGTTTTAAAGAGATGGAGGCTGTAGAGGGACCTAGAAAACTTTTGGAAATCAGTGTCCTAAGTAGAAATGAATAAGCAATCACTGGGAGAGAATGTAGATAGACTGACAATTGCCAACATAAGGTTGTTAAAATAATGAAAAGAGAGAGAACCCAAAGAAGAGCAGCAATGGACTCATCCAAATATGAGCTGGATTCTTACCTTCTCCAAAGTCTGAACAAATTGGTCCACAGGGATGGAGCCACTTAGGAGGGGCTTTAGAAGTTTACAGTCTGGGATGTCATCACTCACTCGCTTCCTCTTCTTGCTGGCCGGGGGCTGGATGGGCCTAGGAGGAGACTAGAGCATGAAAATAATTCAGTTCCCAAAATCATGATAATGGCTTCCCATGTTGACAGTACAGGCTAATGAATTTACATGTGGCAAAGCATCTGGTCTTAACCTGACCAGGAAGAGCAATTGGCCTTCAAGACTTACTGTAGCTACAACTGCTGGAAGTGGAGGCAGGGTTTGACTCCAAATCTCGCTTCACATATTTACTAATTATGTGGCTCTGGGCAAGTCCTTATTCCCTGAGCCTCTGTTTCCTCCTCTGTAAAATGAAGATGATAGCGGCATATACCTCACACAGGTTATTGTGAGGATCACTGGAGATAAAAGGTGTAAAGCATTTTGCAAAAGTCAAAGTGCTATGTGATTGTTGGTGGAAATGTGAACACATCCAGCCATTCTGGAGAGTGATTTGGAACTATGCTCAAAAAGTTATCAAACTGTGCATACCCTTTGATCCAGCAGTGTTTCTACTGGGCTTATACCCCAAAGAGATATTAAAGAAGGGAAAGGGATCTGTATGTGCCAAAATGTTTGTGGCAGCCCCGTTTGTAGTGGCCAGAAACTGGAAAATGAATGGATGCCCATCAATTGGAGAATGGTTGGGTAAATTGTGGTATATGAATGTTATGGAATATTATTGTTCTGTAAGAAACGACCAGCAGGATGAATACAGAGAGGACTGGCGAGACTTACATGAACTGATGCTGAGTGAAATGAGCAGAACCAGGAGATCATTATATATCTCAACAACGATACTGTATGAGGATGTATTCTGATGGAAGTGGATTTCTTTGATAAAGAAAAGATCTAACTTAGTTTCAATTGATCAATGATGGACAGAAGCAGCTACACCAAAGAAAGAACACTGGGAAATGAATGTAAACTGCTTGCATTTTTGCTTTTCTTCCCGGGTTACTTCTACCTTCTGAATCCAATTCTCCCTGTGCAACAAGAGAACTGTTTGGTTCTGCACACATATATTGTATCTAGGATATACTGTGACATATTTAACATATATTGCTTGCCATCTGGGGGTGGAGGGAGGGAGGGGAAAAATTGGAACAGAAGTGAGTGCAAGGGATAATGTTGTAAAAAATTACCCTGGCATGGGTTCTGTCAATAAAAAGTTATTAAAAAAAAAAAAAAAAGTGCTATGTGAATGCTAGTAGTAGTAGTAGTGATGATGGTAGCAGTAGTAGTAAAGTAATGATATAGAACTGGTCCCAAACTCCCAAAGCTGTTTGAGAACATGAGCCAAGAGCCCTAGAGTCACCCCAGAATGAGGGTGGTCTTTCCCAGTATACTGTGGGCCCAGTGTTCCTGCTTTGATTTTTAGTCACCCCCCTCTCTGAAGGATCTTGGAGTACATAAATTGAGTGGCTGGCCCGAGTAAGATTTTAGCTAAGTTTAGGGTATCAAATAGGTATATCAAGAGAAAGAGAACACATTAGCTTCATTAGCTTATTTGTCTCTGACTTATTACCACCTTTCTTTTCTAAAAAAATTTTTGTAATTGTTTCATTTGTGCAAGTCTTATTCCCTGCTATCCTGTAAAAGCTTCAGTTCTGTGATATTTCCCACTGAGGCTTCTTGTTAGACTAGTCAGAGAGAAGTTAATTTCTTTGCCACTACAACTTTATAAGAGATATCCAAGACCTCTATGTTTGTAGAAGACTTCTGATATGTACTGGCGACGGGAATACTCACATGGATGAAATTACAGATCTGTGAAATAGTTTCCTTTATACCTAAAACAGGGCTGTGCATAGCATTATTAGTTTGTTGGCTGGCTTAATGAAGTTTGAGAAAGTTTGAATTATTGTGCTGTGAACAGACACTTAGATAATTTGCAGTCTTCTCTATGAATAATTTCCTTCTCCTTTTATCTCATGCAGGCATGTGGGCCAAAGATATAAGTGGAAAGAAATTGATATGCAGCTCACTCTTTGTTTCAGATATAATTTATCAAGTGCCCAGGATCACAATTATGCTGGTTAGGGAAATACCACTGCTCTGGGAGCTTTTTTCATTTTAAGCTTGGTAGAATATTGTGTTAGTTAAAGGTGGGGGCAATAGAGAGGTCATGAATATACCAAACAGAGGGATTCCTTATCGTCTCTGCCCCCACACCTGACCAATGTGAATCCAGGGGTCGGTGCAATGCAGTTGATACCAGTCCTCCATACTGTACCTGAAGAACATGCTTGTTATCTTTAGTGTGCAACACAGCGGATACAGTTGCTAAGGAAATGCCAGGCTTAATCTCCAGGGGCACCAACGAATCTGCAAGCTAAAAGCATAGTATAGTTTTCAGCCAGGAATTATTCTGAAATGTAGGAAGACACAGAGCTACCCTATCCAGATCAGGAACTAAAATGAAGGATTTAAAACTTGGCTTTTTCAGTCTATCCTGTGTGCAGTAAGGTCCACAGATTCCTATACTATCTTTCAAATATCCCTAAGCACTACTGTTGAAAGGCCTCCCTGGACAGGCCTACCCAAGGACAGGATATGGTTTTTTGGCTATGAATTGCTCATTTTCCTACCGTGAATATAAAGGTCACCGTCATGAATAATTCTGATTTTCCCTCCCAATAGAACCCCCTCTGTATACTTTTCCCTAAATGACTAAGAAATAACAATTGTAACATCTAGCATTTATATAATTCTTTAAGTTTTGCAAAGTACTTAATAATTATATTATTATTAGTTAATTAATTATAATTATTACTAATTATAGTACTTATCCTCACAAAGGAAAAAAGTAAAAGAATGGTGATATTTTGAGAGATTCAGGGAGAAAAAGATGGAGAATGGGGAGATAGGTGTCTGAACTGTATCAAGCTTCCTTTTACATGACTATCTGACTTCTCACAAACATAATGGGGATTTGAGGACTAGGGACTCATGAACATCTGGTTTCATAACTACATCTTGATTTTCAAGTCCATCTTAAGATTTAGTAGTGTTCTGTTTTTCTTCTTATAAAACCTATTACTTCTTCCTGAATGGCAACTCTGAAGCAATGAGAGAAACTTCCCCATTAGTCATCCTGATACCTTCCTGCCTTTTTCTCTTCTTGAATCTCTATTAAAGAATCTCAGAGTTGGAAGGGACCACAGAGGTCATTCAGTCATACTGGTAACTACTGCTCACTCCCTTCATGTGTAATCAGAGGTAGCTTGTCCAGGGAAGGGCAGAAGAGAGAAATGTAGCCACATACACAACATCAGATGTGATGTCAGAAACATTGGGCAAAACTCCAGTTGTAGGACTCTGGTAAGTTACTTATCTATTCAAGATTTCCTATATGTAAAATATAAGTAAAGAATACTGCATGCTATCTATCTCACAAGTTTTTGTGATTAAATATAGTACTGTTGATAGAATGCTTTATGAAATACCCTTGGGGGTTATCTTGTGCCTAGCTTAGACTGTGATTCACGACTCCATATAGGGTCTTATGAATATAAAATTATGATTTATTATCCTTCAATGCTTCATTTGTATACCTGTTTTTATATACCTATTAAAAAATGTGTTAGGTGAAAATTGTGAGTAGAAAAAGTTTAAGAAGCTCTAGTCTAGTGCAACTGTGAAGAAGCAGGAACTGTCTATAATATCTCTGGAAAGCTGGTCATGGAATCTCTACTGATGGAGAACTGAGAACTCATGAGGAAGTTTGGTCAGCTTTATCTTATCAATAGATTTCCTTTATTTCAATTCATCTTTTTCCCACCTATACACCCCTAGTTCCTTAAAATGATCCCTGTGGCATAGTTTCTTGTTCTCTGTTTTGGTCACTAACTTTACACATACTCCATTTATCGATGATTCTACTGTTCCAACTAGGCTAAGAAATTGCATTTTCATCTGGTGCAATATACTCTGTAGGCAGATCAAAATGTCGTAATTTTGATTTGACCACCATTGTCACATGGTTTACTGTGTTGAAAGCGTAGGCTGATCTTGTTCCTTGAGGAAGACTTGAAGAACATCTTTCCACATGCCAGACTGTTTGGAACAATGAATGGGTTCCCAAAGGAAACAGCAAAAGCTTCAAAAGCAAAAAAAGAAGCTAAGAGACAGTTTTTTTTTTTTTTTTTTTTTTTTTAAAAACAAGATAACAGTGAACAGAATAATATAAGACAGGAGAAAGGAAAGGAAAAGGACAGCTGGAAAACTGCAGTTTAAAAACAGATTTGAGGCTCTTCAGGAAGAGGGGGGAACTGGATATTATCCTGAAGAGGAAGATGCTCATCTTCCAAAGAATGATTTAATGAAGAAGCTCCCCAGGTGATGGAGATTCCAATAAGGGTCAGAGATCAACGGCTGGAATGTTGGAATCTTTACAAAGTGTTAAGACATTGGATTTGATAGAGACAATAGTTATCTGATTTGGCATGGTTCAGTGTGATTGATTTGATCGTAGAAAGAGATATTTTGGGCCAGAACTTGAAACAAGGTACTAAGTGGAACTGATAGAACAATGCTTGTGTTCACAACTTTAGAGAGCTCATAAGTATCTAAGTACTCAATGGAGTTCACACGTTTGGGAGAGTTCAGGGTTAGGTTTTGCACTCTGGGAGATAACCCAGAATCCCTCTCCCTGTGATTCCTTACTCACAGATATCAAGGCAGCTATTTGTTGATTCAATTATAACAAAAAAGAGTTCTGTTGTCTTCCTGGGCCTATTAATCAAGACATATAGAGAACCTTACTAAAAAATTTACAACTATTCATTTTTAGTGCATCATATGGACATAAATGTTACTGCCAAAACTAACCTAAGATGTATTACCAATGATTACGAATTCTTGGGAAAGGAAATGAAAGCTGCAGGAATACAGGTTTTATTTTCCTCACTGTTGAAGGGAGGGATTCAGAAAAGATTTGGATTTCTGGGCCAAAACCTAAAACAGAGAGAAAGATACACACCCAAGCAGAGAGATATAAAAGGTATGAAATATTTATTGCCTGGGAGTCTTGCACTTCGAAAATCGCACAAAAAAGGCTAAGAATTAAAGATTAATTAATTAATTAATAACAAATTAATAATAACTAAATAAAATTATTTAATAATTTAATAAATTTAATAATGGACTATAATTTAATAATTATTTATAATAACTATTATATTATATTATAATATTAATATAATTATAATAATTTAATAATATTAAATAATTAAAATTAAAAATTAATAAAATTATTTAATAATTAATAATTATAGTTAGTTATTATTAAAAATGGGGTTAATAATAAATTTATTAATAAATTAAAGGCTAAGAATTAAAAAGTATGGAAAACAGAGATTATTACATACACCTATCTTTCATGATACATATCACAGAGAACACCTACAATAAATAAAGAGTGACAGTTTAGACACCCAGAAAAAATCTAAACCTGTAGCTTGAAATTATCTACACAGAGGTGTCTAACCGTTAGGCAACATACAAGAACTAGAGAGCCAATGCAAGGAAACAAATTTGTCACTGTCAGAAAAACTAATGAGCTCCTGGTTATATGAAGAGAGGCATAGCTTCTCAGTGCCCAGCACACAGATGCTAAGTGCTTAATGATTGCTGACTGAGTGACCCATCAGATCCCATCTAGAGTATTGTGTTCAGTTCTAGATGAAGGATCTTGATAAATGGGGGAGTATTCTGAGGAGGGCCACCAGGACTTGGGCCACCAGATCCTTGTTATGGAATCCATAAGGAAAGGTTAAAGAACATGTTTAGCCTGAAAAAAAGAACAGGTGGAGGAGAAAGATGGGACACGACTGCTGACTTCTAGTATGTAAAGGGAGGAGGGATTAGATTTGTTCTGTTTGACCACAGAGGCCGGAATCAGGAAAAAATGCAAAGAGGCCCCCTAAAGCTTGTTCTCAAGAAACAACTCTCTTTAATAATGAAGACTATCCAAAAGCAGAATGATCTTAGAAGTCTTTAAGCAAAGGCTGGATAACTCTTATGTTTGGCATGGACTATATGGCTGCTCTAGTTCTTTCCCCAGCTAAAAATCGGAGAGCATTATCCTTTGGCAGGAGGCATGCAGTGAGATCTCCACTGATCTCTTCCTTGGCTTTGTACTATTGAACATTTTAGTCAATCTCTTGGATGAAGGCATGGATAGCATACTTATTAAATTTGCCAATGACTGGAGCTAAGAGACCCAACACATTATATGGCAGAAATGGAATCTACATAGACCTTGACAAACTAGAACATTGGGAAAAATTCTGATGGGGTGAGAGAACCCAATAGGGATATATGTAAAGAGATTCAAAAAGTTGACTTCAACAAAAGGAAGAGACAATAAAACTGAGGAGACAGGTAAGTTTTTCTGAAAAAGATCTGGTAGCCTGCAAGCTTAATACAAGTCATCCATGGGATGTGACAGTCAAAGCAGCAAAGAATTGAGAGAGTTCCAGCTTTCAGGAGAAGCCGACGACCCTTTGTACTTTTTTTCTGGTCACCCATACCTGGAGTCTTGTGCTCATTTCTGGGGGCTGCAGAAGAGGATGCTGCTGATCAGATGGACAGTGCTCAGAATAAAGAAGGGCCTTAGTTCACACCATATAAAAACTGGTGGAAGAAACTGGGAGGTGTTTAGTCTTGAAGAGGAGACTTATGGGGAACATGATGGTCATACTTTATGATGAAGGGCATTATTTGCCAAGGGGATTTACCTAATTCTATCTGGCCCCAGAGGGCAGAACCAGGAGCAAGGGGGAGGGAAGTTATAAGCAGGTTTGATGTTAGGGAAAATTTCTAACAATCAGAAGATGTATGAGCATGGAAAAAGCTGTGCTAGCAGGGAGATGGCTTCTCCTCCTCTAAAGCATAGGATGGATGACCATTTGTCAGTATGGAGTTTCCTTTTGGATATAGGTTGGGTTGCTGATGGTCCTTTTACTCAAAAATTCTCTGATTTCTTCAGTAGTTTGTTTCCCTAGGCAATAAAATACAAGCTCTTCAACTTGCCCTTTAAAGCCTTCTGCAATCTGGTTTTCACTAAATTTTCTAGCCTGTGCTTTATTCTGCATTACTCCCCTTTCCTATATGTTGTGTTTTCATCAAACTTCCTCTAAACCTGGAGTTCTGCCTCTTGCCTGTGAGCCATTACACAGGCTGTCCCTTTGCATGTATCTACTTCCTCCACACTTTAAAAGAACAAAAGGTGGAGAATTTCAAGGGAATTAATGAAAAACAAAATTCAAATGAAGGTGACCTAGCTGTACCTGATCTCAAATTATATTATAAAGCAACAGTCAATAAAACCATTTGGTATTGGCTAAGAAATACATCAGTTGATCAGGGAATGGCTTAGGTTCACAGGACAAAATAGTCAAGCACTATAGCAATCTAGTGTTTGATCAACCCAAAGATCCCAACTTTTGAGCAAAGAATTCATTATTTGACCAAAACTACTGGGAAATTGCAAGCTCATTTCAGGTTTCAGCTGCTATGTAAAGCCTTTCTTGATTCCTCTGTGCTTTTTCATCTCTCATGTGACCTAAACATTCCTTGCATGTTGTACTTGCCAGTAGAATGAAAGTTCCTTTAGGGAAGGGGCTCTTTTTCACTTTTGTTTTTGTATACCCAGCTAGCACAACGTCTAATAAATGCACACTTAATGACATGATTTGTGTGTAATTCGGGCAAAATACTTTTAGGAAAAGCAAATCTTAGTCTCCTACTCTTTATCTACATTGCCATCTTTTGAATTACATGTCATGCATTTTCTCTTTTTTAATTGCTACCATACTGGTGGAACTCCGTCAGCTAAAGAATGATCAAAAGAACATTTATTAAGTGCTTACTATGGGCCTAGCACTGTGCTCAGCATTTCTATTCTAACTGGATATCTAGTAGACATCTCAAACTCAATATATCTAAAACAAAACTCATTATCTTCTCTAAACCCCTCCCACCTTCCAAAATTTCTTATTAATGTGTGCATCAACATCTTTTCAGACAACCAGGCATGCAATTTCAGTCATCCTTGCTTCTTTACTTGCACACAGTCCACATTTCCAATATGCCAAGTCTCATAATTTTTACAACTCTATTATGTACTCCTCTGCACTCACACAAACCTCACTCAAGCTGAAGGCCCTCCTCAATTCACACCCATACTATTAGTAGAGCAGATTGTTGGGTTTCCCTGTCTCAAGTCTCTCTACCCTTCCATCTATCCTTCACCTAGACACCACACTGATGTTCCTAAAGTACAAGCTTGACCTCTTGCTTGGTGAGCTCCAGTAGCTTCCTATTACTTCTAAGATAAAATATAAATCCTCTCTTTGGCTTTAAAGTCCTTCACAACTTGGCCTCTTCCTACATTTCCAGCCTTCTTATACCTTCCTCCTCTACCTACACTCTTCTTCTATTCAGCAACAATGACCTCTTGGCCACATCTCTTGATTGTTGTCTCCCATGCTTGGAATGCCTTCTCACTTCCCTGGCTCCCTTTAAGATTCAGATCTAATCTCATGTTACAGAAGTCCTTTCCTAGTTTCTGCCATTGAGGTATTAAGATTAATTAAAGCAGAGGTGCCAAACGCATGATTGTGACCCCAAATCAGGTTAAAATGTAATTGGAAAATGTGTGACAAAATAAATAAAAGTATAATGCAACACTAAGATAACACTAAGATACTAACATATGGTTTTAATATGTACTCCCTCATTTCTGAGTCTGACACTATGGGATTTAAGGCTACAGTACTATTCTAGACAGCCATGTTCAGTAGTTCTTAGCACAAATGGTAATGCCCAGGGTTCCCAAGAGTACAGCAGAAGGAAATATAAGATGGCCTGCTGGACAGAGGGTATTAGCAGGTGAAGAAAGGACAATGGGAGTACATAATGTGAAAAAAGATCCAGGAAGGGATTGAGCCATTAGGAATTGGGCAGGTGAGATCTCTTTCCTGCTCATGAGAAAATTCTTGATTTCCAATAGAGATCTAAACTGGGACTCTTCAGAACCCTAAAACAGATTAGACTTATGACTTGACATCTCTCCTGGAACAAAGGACTGGAAAGATGCTATAAACAAAAGTACTCTAGCTTTCATCCCAGAAACTACGTGAAATCCAAGGGCTTTCTTGACTCATTCACTTGTCAGTTCCATATAGGCTGATTAGCAGATTAAAAGCACAATGAAAATGCCAGGATTTTTATTGGTGCTACCTAAACATCTGGGATTAATATGAACAGAAAGGGACATTTTGGGGGGCAGAGGTGGTGGTTATTATACAAGGAAGCTGTGAAAAAAAGTTATTTCCCTTTGAGTAATAACACCATAATTGTGCCTTAGTAGCAAACAAAACAAAAGCTGCAGCAAATTTTCATCCCATTCATTTCAGGCAGGTGCTTCCCAAAGCAATCAGAGAAATAATTTCAAGTGATAACACACACTATACTTTGAAAAGAGGAAAAAACATTTTGGCCCCTTGTCCTTGGTGCCAAGAGACAAAGCAGTAATGAATAATCTGGAGAGCAGAAATGATGCAGAGAGGGGCAAGATTGCCAAAATCAGCCTCAGGGGATCATCCAGCCCTACCATATGTCACAGAGGTGGGAAGACAGGCAAATAACTGTACTTAATGGAAGCAAATAGGTTTACTCATCAAGCAAGCAAAACAGGATGGTGATGCTGAAACTTATTCACAGATGCGCCACATGTTATTTCCTGGAACTGTCCAAATTCCCTTTGGGAAAGACTTCTAATCAACAAAATGATCCAAATGCATGGTCCAAATACATTCAAAAGAGAGGCCATGAAGATATGGGCCACCACATCTAAACTCAGTGTTTTAAAAATCCTCTGGCTTGAAGCCTTTCAGCTTAGTAGGAGTACAGCCCAGAAATTGTGCTCCAGAGGCATATGTGGGGTCATCTTTTGCCATGATAAGCCACTGGGCAGACAGTGATCCATTTGGCCATAGCGACTTATGAAAACCTCTAAGGTGTGGCAGGACTGTAACCTACAGCTGTGGAGGGCTTACACAAAATCACAGATCTTTTAAAGTATTTGGAGAAGTAAGCTACTTTCTCAGTAATCCTTAGGCTAAAGACAGAGAGATAGGTGAAATTCCTAATTAACTGAGAAGCTTCTGGGATGGGTGATTTAGCACTCAGCTTCTGGGAAGGCTATCTCCGTGATACAGGATATTATATGATCCCATGTAAGTCACTTCACCTCTCAGTGCTCTAGGCAGTTTGCTAAAACTATAAATTGGCACAGCAGATATTGTTCCGTAGTATTAATTCTTCCCAAGGACATCCCTACCCTGATGAAGCTAGAGGTTTAATACAAAAAACAAGAGAGGAGACTAGACATTGTTTTTTTTATAAGCTATTTGTCCCATTTCACTCCATACTGTACAACAGTTAGAGACGCTTTCCAGAAGAGAACAAGTCAAGGCAGGATTCTCCTGATTTTCTTAGTATAGCATGTCATGACTTCCTGGGAGCTTATGCTCTTCTGTCATAGGAGTTTACTACTATTTTTTCCTATCTAGACAGAAGTTCCTAAAGTTTCATATTTATGGGAGACATTAAGGCACTTAGGAGTCATAAGACTGTTGGTTAGGCCAAAATAAAATTATGGGCAGTGTAGTAGTAGAAACAGTTATTTCTTATAATTCTCCTATCCACTTCTGTATTGCACCCAAACTGTCCTACCAATCCTATTCCCTGAACGAACCATACACTCTGTCCTCTACACAACTTCTCTGCTTTTGCACAAGAGATATCCCAAACTTGGAATGAACTTCCTTTTCACCTCTGCCTCCAAGAATCTTAGCATCCTTTAAGGCTTGGCTGGGTGCATGAAGCTTTTTCTAATTTTCCTAATGATTAATGTTTCCTACCTTCTCAAATTATTTTGTACTGACGTGTCTGTATACATGTGCCATCTCCCAGTAGACTATAAATTTCTTGAGGTTAGGGCCTTTTTCATTTTGGTCTCTGTATACCTAATATTCTGTGTACAACTGGCACTTAAATATCTGTTCAACTGAAAAGCACGATGGGGCTAGTTTTTAAAACGAGAGCTATATTTATCTCTATCAGACAAACGCTCCTTTATCAGAAGTGTGACTATGAGCAATCTAGAAATCTCTGCCCAATGTGTTCTTTGGGTGCAAAGCCCAAGTACAGTGCTCACCTCGGGCATGATCTCGATCTTTTCATAGCGTCGCTTGAAGGGTAGGGCCAGCACTTCGGCACGCCGATAGGACATGGCAGGGGGCTGGCAGTCAATCACGAGGTCCATGCGGTGGGCCTGCGCAGGAGGAGGTTGGGTATACTGCTCTGGACACACCACGTGGAGGGGCTGGGGAGGCAGCAGACAGTGAGTTAGCGTGGACTTGCTCCCAGAGGCCAGCCCGGCCCAGCCCGACCTGCCCCCACCCAAGGTCCCTCCAGCCCCTCCCCCTGCACCTGGTCTAACAAGGGCGCTGGCTCAGCTACTTACTACCTGTGCGACTTTGTGCGAGTCCCTTCTCCTCTCTGGCCTCAGTTTCCTCATCTGCAAAATGAGGGGTTGGATGAAGCGACCTCTAACATCAGTCCCAGCTCTATTGGAAGACTGCCACCTGTTTAGGGGCCATGTCCCCTCCCCCAGGGAGGCATGGGCTCTGGCAGGCAGGGACAGGCCCGGGGCTGCCTCAGTCTCCCCAGCACTAGTCAGGACCTGGCACAGAGCAGGCACTCAATAGACGGTCTTGGAATGGAGCTGGTCTTAAGTCTTGCCAAATCTGTGACCGTATCTCCATCTCACATCTGATCCCCTCACTTTCTCACAGACAAACTCTTGGGATAGCCTCGTATCTCTTTTCACTTTCTTACATCTAGTTCCACTCAGCAGTTAGAATAATTTTAATTTTCAACATGTAATTTCCTGCTCAACAATCTAAGCTGTCTTTATGGCTGAATGTATCAAATTTAAATTCCTATGCCTGACTTTCAAGGCTTTCCAACAACTACGTTCTCTCTAATATCAAATCCAATTTGTTACTCTTTAAAGTGGAGTTCGTTTCATCTAAGCAAATTTACTTCCTCGCTCCTTATTTATTTTTACTTTTATGCCTTTCTAGGGATCATCTCCCCTACCTGAAAGTTGCAGCCATTCTATCCTGGACAATCAGAATCTAAAATCAGGGATGACACTTTAGAGGGAATCCATGAATTTGGATGGGGGAAAAATGTGTATCTTTATTTCAAGATAAAGTTCTTCTTTGTGATCTTTTATGTTTTATGCATTTAAAAGCGTAATTCTAAGAAGGGGTTTAGAGGCTTTACCACACTGCCCAAGAAGTTTATAATACACAAAAGGTTTTAGGAATCTTTGCTCTTAGCAAATTTCCTCCATTAAGTCTTTGCTGATAAATAAACCCTATCTAACCAAACACTCCTTTATCACCACTCATGTACAATCTAAGTTATGTGATAGAGTAAGACATATTATCTGGCATTCTTAAGTAACTGGCACTGAAACGAATCCCCAGGGAAAGAGAGCAACCTTGCTGGGATGAGATAAAAATACAAAGTACACAGGCAAACAAGGAAGACGACCCTAATAGAGGCGGTGAAGAAAGGAACATGAGATAGGGGGTGAAAACAGCTCTCTGGGAAAGTGGGGACAGTGCTTCTTGGCAGGGAGGGAAATGGTTCAGAAATCAAGAAGAAATCAAAGAGGGTGCAGTATTATTCAAAAGTCTAACCCAGACTTCTTTCTCTAAAATCAGGAAGCTGAGGTGCTGTAACACTTGCATTTACTTTTGCTTTGCAAATATTCTTAAGTCACACTTACATTTGGGAACTCCCTCCTAACCTCAGTAAGACTCCATAAAATCCTTCAGGAAGAAAAGTCATTTCTAATTCTCTCCTTATCACTCTGCTTCAGTTGTTAGACGATTAACCTGATCTGTGACTAAGCCTCAAGCTCAGCACCTGAGTCCCTCTCTGTGGGTGGCAGCTTTATGATATGTTCTCTACCACCAGGTGGTGCTAGACTCACATAATAAGCAGTGACATCTCTTGGACACCTAAATAGCAAATTTAAGTTTTTAATACAAAACTTTTTAAAATTAACATAAAGATATTACAAACTAATAAAAAAAATTAAAACTTTTCAGGGCAATGGGGAATGAAAACACAAATCTCCCTACATACAATGAGTTCAGTAACCAACAGCTGCCCCTTTAATAGTGAACCACATTTGACTTTCACTTCAGACAATCTAGAACTCTAGGTTTTCCCTTATAACTCACCACAAGCCAATTGAGTATGGTATTTCTGTCCTTTAGACCTGCCTGTTTCCTTCTTCCTTGAATTCCTTTCTTTTCATCTCTGGAATGGTGACTAACAGTTCTGGGTACTCTCTTTCACTCTCCTATCTGACTTTAATTTCAGTCTAAGGTGTTTTTTCCCCTTGCTCTTCCACTTCAGAAGATCACACTAGGTTTCCTCTTTCCTCTTGATTCAGACATTATTATATAAGAGAGAAGCCTAAACACTTTCAAATAGCATGGGTTAAATAATTAAAAATTTAGTAACAACACAATGGAAGAGGGTTTTAATAATTTTCTTATATGAACCAATGACCACAGAGGGACTCAAATTACTCTACCATCTCTCTTCCTGAAATATATGCATAGTGATTTTTTGTATAACGTTTCAAGCCTGTGTTTAAATGAGAATGTTTTTGCAAGTTTTCTTTCTATTTTTCTAAAGTTAACAATAAAATTAAATTAAATTTCCTGAACACAAACAGGTGAGATGGTGAAGACAAACACCTTGAAGGATGAGAAAGAAGAAGACAGTTATCCTGGGAATAAACACTTAGGAATCATTAACAAGGCAGATAATATTAAGCTCTCTAAGGCAGAGATTAGGTTTCCTACTTCTGTTGTAGTTCTCCTTAGAGCTAGAACATCATACTTTTTCTACAGTAGATTTTCGAAGAATGCTACTTAACAGGAAGCAAGGTAGCATAGTGTACAGAGCATGTGCATAAAGTCAGGAAGACCTGAGTTCAAATTCTACCTCAGAAACATATTACCTAGGTGACTGTGGGCAAGTTGCTTAATCTCAGTTTCCTCAGCCTTACTCTCAGCCTCAATATTCTAATCTGCAAAATGTCTCTAAGTCCCCTTTCAACTTCAAATACAGGCCTCCTTGTCAATACTAATAATTCAGATTGTAGCTTCCTGTGTCATTATCTACCAAATAACCCTCTCTTAATAAGATAATAATTTAAGTATAACTTAATATAACATAATTTTAAATACCATCACCTATCACCTTCATTTAAAAATAGTTTATAATTATTTTATATTAATGTAAATATAACTTTAAATAAAATAAAGGAATCTTACTTGAGCTAATTAAGGACAAGACAAACTCCAAGAGTAAAGAAGAGCCATTAACTTTTCAAGAAACAATTTTAAGAAAAAAAAGTGAGGGGGAAAAGACAGAGTAACACAAAAATGAAATTAAATTGGCAGTCTGTTTGTAGTAAGAGTGGAATTGTACAAGAAGGGCCTAAGTTACTGAAAATTCCTTCAAGAATTATAAAAGAAATCTCAAAATAACATGAAATTACTTTTAACTCAGTGCTGTTTTAATCACAAACCTGTCCTATATTCTGTCCCTATCTTTTGGCTATATTTTCTCATTATATGAATGTATTATATTAAATTATATAATATTGTTATGTTATGCTATTATTATGTTATATATAGTATATGAACTATTTGACTATAGCTGTTACCTTTCATATTTTAAGATCATGACAATCCAGACTTTCAGATTCCATCAGACTGTGTGTGTGTGTGTGTGTGTGTGTGTGTGTGTCTAAGAGAGAGAGAGATAGACAAAGAAACAGACACAAACACAAAGAGAGAGAAGGAACAATCGTTCTGAACACATTATGCAAGCTTTTTCAAAGAGATGTCACTTGACAGAATTATAGTAATGATTATGGTTTTGCAAAGGCACTGAAAAGGATTTCACTTGGATTCAATGAAAGTGAAAACAGAAAATGAAAGGAGGGAGCAATTTTTCTTATTAACTTGGTAGGCATATAATGTTTGGTAACTGAATGACTTCAGTTATGTTGTAGAGGAGGTTCTTGGATCTAGTTTTAAAATATACAGGTAAAATAAATATTAATTCACTCTACTTTCTTTTATCATATCTCTTTTCAAATGAAATCTTTCAATAGCAGCCATGATAGCTTCCTTCTCTAAATTTTAGGAGTATCTGAGACATTTCATAGATGTCTCTGAAATAAGGTGACACAGAACTTCCAACTCTGCAACCAAGAAGGTTGGTCCCATATGAAATAGAACTTCTATTAGCACAGAGAATGTCAGGTTCATATCATCACCTGTACTTCCTTGAGCAGCTTTGACACCTGAATGAAATTGAGCCTTGTATCGATAGGACAGTAGATACACTTCATGGCCAAAGGTTGGTAAGGAGCCAGTGCATCTAGGTAGGAGAAGTCAGGTTCTGGGGAAAAGAAGAAAAAAAGATTTTAAAATAAAAGGAGGCAACAAAGCATTTTGTTGGTGTAAACCAATGGAGTAGCTAGCACTGCTACTCTTCAGTTTCCAAAGGAGATTGGATTGTGGGCTCTAAAGTTTCTTCAAGCTGTAATTCTATGGTTCAATGATCCCATCTCCTTTTTTCTCTTTATGAAAATGCCAATCAACTTGAACCATATCATCTGCCTTTCTGTCTGCCTCTTTCCTCTTTCCTTCCTTCCACAATTGGGGTTAAGTGATTTTTCCAGGGTCACACCTAGTAAGTGTTAAGAGTCTGAGGTCAAGGGGTGGAGCCAAGATGAAGGAGAGGACACACGCATCTTCCTAAACTCTTTTTCCCTCAATGTATTTTTAACAATATTCAGCCTCAGAATTAGTGCTTGACTATCAGAACCCATGAATACTGGGAGTACAACACATTACCCAACTGAAGATATTCTTGAAATTTGCCAAAAAAGGTCTGTTTTGCCCATGGCAGGGTGGGAATGGTGGGGGGGAGAGGGGGAAGGGGGAAAGTAGACCAGGCACAGACCTCAAGCAGGCAGGGAGAGCTCAGGAAACAGCTCATGCTGAGCAGACCAGAGGGGGGTGGGGAATGGTCTCAGCTGGCAGAAAATTTGAGAGGGGAACTTTACCAGTGTGGCTACTTTGCCCTGGCAGCAAGCCAGAAGACCAGCATAGAAGTTATAAACACAAGGGGTAAAGACTATAACCCAAAAGCTAGGGTCTCTCAGGACCTGGCCACACCCATCCAGCACCCAGAATGGCTTAGCATGATCCAGGCACAGCCACAGTACTATTAGCTGTCTTTCCACTGCTGCTGACTTTGGGACCTGAAATCAGGTTCCAGTTCAGCCAGAGAGTGCTGTCCCACTGCCCCTTCATTGCTACTTCCTGTTGTCTGCAGAGGCAGCTTAGAAATACCCCATTGCCCTCCATAAGCCGACCATAGTTTGTTTCTTTGTTTTTGTTTTGTTTTTTTCCAAAATGAGCAAAAAAGCAAAGCACGTTCTAACTATTGATAGCTTCTATATGGAAACAGAGCTGACTTCAAACCCTGAGGGGACTGAAAACAGTTTGTCTCTAGATCCAAAAGTGGATATGATTTGGTCCCAATGACACAAGGCTTTCACAGAAGAAATTAAAAAGAATCTTAAAAGAGAGCTAGAAGAAAAATGGGGAAAGGAAAGGAAAGCTTTGAAAGAGGATCAAGGCAAGTCATTAAAAGATAGAGTGGAAAAGAAATCAACTCCCTGAAAACCAGAATTTGTGAAATAGAATTTATAAATTGAAAAAGGTGAACAATTCCAAGGAAAGCAGGATTTGTGAATTGGAAAAAGAAAATAATTCTTAAAAAAAAAAAATTGGCAAAATGGAAAAAAATTCCACAGAACAAAAGAACTCATTTAAAAACTCAATTGGACAAATACAAAAGGAAAAAAAAAAGGAAATGAAGAAAATAATTCATTAAAATTCAGACTTGAACAAATGGAAATGAATGACTTGAAGAGACACCAAGAATCAGTCAAGCAAAACAAAACAAAACAAAACAAAAAAAAAAAAAAAAAAAAAAAAAAAAAAAAAAAAAAAAAGAAAGAAAGAAAGAAAAAAAAAAAAGAAAAAATAGAAAAAATGTTAAATATCTATTTGGGAAAACAACAGACCTGGAAAATAGATCTAGATAACATAATCTAAGGATTATTGGACTCCCTGAAAAATATTATGAAAAAAAGAACCTAGACACTATTTTTCAGGAAATTATCAAAGAGAACTGACCAGATATTATAGAAAGAGAAGGAAAAACAGACACTGAAAGGATTCATTGATCACCTACTGAGAGAGATCCCAAAATCAAAACTCCAAGAAATATTGTAGCTAAATTCCAGAACTATCACATCAAGGAAAAAATACTACAAGCAGCCAGAAAAAAACAATTCAAATACTGAGGAGCCATCATAAGGATCAATCAGGATCTAGCAGCATTGAAGGATCGAAGGCCCTGGAATCTGATACTCTGAAAGGCAAAAGAACTTGGTATGCAGCTAAGAATAACGTATCCAGTCAAACTGAGCATTTTCTTCCAGGGAAGAAGATGGACATTCAATGAAATAGGTGAATTCCATTTATTTCTGACAAAAAAATCAGAGCTAAACAAAAAGTTTGACCTCCAAATATAGGACTCAAGAGAAACATAAAAAGGTACAAAGAACTCTTGAGAACTATTATGGGTATAAAGAGTACATGTGTAATTTGGTTTTCCTGTTATAATATAAAAAAAGGAACTAGAGGTGGAAAGGAAATTGTACTAGAAAAAGGGAAAAGTGGCGGTAAAAAGAGGGAAACTACATCTCACGAAGAGGCAAAGAAAACCTATTATATCTGAGGAAATGAAGGGAGGAGGATGAACATAGTGTGAATCTTACTCTCATCAGATTTGGCTCAAAGAGAAAATATTAAACATATTTGATTTACATAGAAACTTCCCCCACCTCATTGAAAAGTGGGATGGGAAAAGCAAAGAGGGAAGGGTTAAGGTAAATAGAAGGGAATATAGAAATAGTAAGGAAAAGGTTTAAGGGGAAGGACTTCAAAGGGGAGGGAGGGATTCTAAAGAGGAGGGCTGTGTGAGGCAAGTGGTGCTCATAAATCTAATACTGGGGATGGGGGTAAAGGGAAAAGGAAAAAGAAAAGCATAATTTGGGGAAATTAAGATGGCAGGAAATACAGAATTAGTAGTTTTAACCATAAATGTGAATGGGGTAAACTCCCCCATAAAGCAGAGGCAGATAGCAGACTGGATTAAAAGCCAGAATCCTACAATATGTTGTTTACAGGAAACACACTTGAACAAAAGTGATACATACAGAGTAAAGGTAAAAAGCTGGAGCAGAATCTATTATGTTTCAGGTGAAGTCAAAAAAGCAGGGGTAGCCATCCTCATCTCATCTCAGCTCAAGCAAAAACAAAAACTGATCTAATTAAAAGAGATAAAGAAGGGCACTATATCTTGCTAAAGGGTAGCATAGATAATGAAGCAATATCAATACTGTAAACATATATGCACCAAGTGTATAGCGTCTACATTCCTAAAGGAGAAGTTAAGAGAGCTGCAAGAAGAAACAGACAGCAAAATTATAATAGTGGGAGATCTCAACTTTGTACTCTCACCACTAGATAAATCAAACTACAAAATAAATAAGAAAAAAATTAAAGAGGTAAATAGAACACTAGAAAACTTAGGTATGATAGATCTTTGGAGAAAACTGAATGCAGACAGATAGGAGTACACTTTCTTCTCAGCAGTTCATGGAACCTATACAAAAAGTGGCCATATATTAGGACATAAAGACCTCAAATTCAAATGCAGAAAGGCAGAAATAGTAAATGTATCCTTCTCAGATCACGATGCAATAAAAATTGCATTCAATGAAAAGCCAGGGGAAAATAAACCAAAAAGTAATTGGAAACTAAATAATCTCATCCTAAAGAATGATTGGGTGAAACAGCAAATTATAGACATAATTAATAATTTCAGTGAGAATGACAATAATGAGATGTCATACCAAAATGTGTGGTATGCAGGCAAGGCGGTAATAAGGGGAAATAAGCTTACTTGCATAAAAGAGAAAGAGAAAATCAATGAATTAGGTTTACAATTAAAAAATCTAGAAAAAGAGCAAATTAAAAACCCTCAAACACTAAACTTGAAATTTTAAAAATAAAAGGAGAGATCAATAAAATTGAAAGTAAAAAACTATTGAATTAATAAATAAAACTAAGAGTTGGTTTTATGAAAAAAACCATCAAAATTAGATAAACTCTTGGTAAATTTGATTAGAAAAAGGAAAGAGAAAAATCAAATTGTTAGTCTTAAGAATGAAAAGGGAGAAATTTCCACAAATGAAGAAGAAATTAGAGCAATAATTAAGAGTTACTTTGCCCACCTCTATGCCAATAAATTTGATAACTTAAATGAAATGGATGAATACCTTCAAAAATAACGGTTGCCCAGATTAACAGAGGAAGAAATAAATTGGTTAAATAGTCCCATTTTAGAAAAAGAAAAAAACAAGCTATTAATCAACTTTAATCAACTCCCTAAAAGAAAACTCCCCAGATGGATTTACATATGAATTCTACCAAACATTTAAAGAACAATTAACTCCAATGCTATATAATCTGAAAAAATAGGGAATAAAGGAATCCTACTAAATTCCTTTTATGACACAGACATGATACTAATACCTAAACCAGGTAGGATGAAAACAGAGAAAGAAAATTATAGACCAATATCCTGAATGAACATCGATGCAAAAATCTTAAAATAAAATATTAGCAAAAAGATTACAGAAAATCATCCCCAGGATAATATACCATAACCAAGTAGGATTTAAAGTAGGAATGCAGGGCTGGTTCAATATTAGGAAAACTATTACCATAATTGACTATATCAATAACCAAATTAACAAAAACCATATGATCATCTCAATAGATGCAGAAAAAGCATTTGATAAAATCCAACAACCATTCCTATTAAAAACACTTGAGAATATAGGAATAAATGGACTTTTCCTTAAAATAGTCAGTAGCATCTATTTAAAACCATCAGTAAGCATCACATGTAATGGGGATAAAATGGAAACATTCCCAATAAAATCAGGACTGAAACAAGGTTGCCCACTATCACCATTACTATTTAATATTGTATTAGAAACGCTAGCTTCGACAATAAGAGATGAAAAAGAAAGTAAAGAAATTAGAGTAGATAATGAGGAAACCAAATTATCATATCACTCTTTGCAGATGATATGATGGTATATTTAGAAAACTCAAGATTCTACTAAAAAGCTATTAGAAATAAACCACAACTTTAACAAAGTTGCTGGATACAAAATAAATCCACATAAATCATCAGCATTTGTATACATCACTAACAAAATCCAACAGCAAGAGATACAAAGAGAAATTGCAGTTAAAATAACTGTTGATAGCATAAAATGTTTGGGAATCTATCTGCCAAGGGAAAGTCAGGAAGTATATGAGCAAAACTACAAAACACTTTCCACATAAATAAAGTCAGATCTAAACAATTGGAAAAATATTTAGTGCTCCTGGATAAGCTGAACAAAGATAATAGAAATGATAATATTATCTAAACTAATCTATTTATTTAGTGCTATATCAATCAGAACTATTTTAATGTTCCCAAGAAACTATTTTAATGACCTAGAAAAAATAACAACAAAATTCATCTGGAAGAAAAAAAGGTCAAGAATTTCAAGGGAATTAATGAAAAAAAAAAAAAAAATCAAATGGTGGCCTAGCTGTATCTGATCTAAAACTATATTATAAAGCAGCGGTCACCAAAACCATTTGGTATTGGCTAAGAAATAGACTAGTTGATCAATAGAATAGGTTAGGCTCACAGGACAAAATAGTCAATAACTATAGCAATCTAGGGTTTGACAAACCCAAAGACCCCAGCCTTTGGGATAAGAATTCATTATTTGACAAAAATTGCTGGGAAAATTGTAAGTTAGTATGGCAGAAACTAGGCATTGACTCATACTTAACATCGTACACTGATAAGATCAAAATGGGTTCATGATCTAGGGATGAAGAATGAGATTATAAATAAATTAGAAGAACATAGGATGGTTTACCTCTCTGACCTGTGGAGGAAGAAGGAATTTGTGATCAAAGAACTAGAGGTCATTATTGATCACAAAATAGAAAGTTTCAGTTATATTAAGTTAAAAAGCTTTTGTACAAATAAAACTAATGCGGACAGGATTAGAAGGGAAGCAATAAACTGGGAAAACATTTTTACAGTTAAAGATTTTGATAAAGGCCTCATCTCCAAAATATATAGAGAATTGACTCCCAATTTATAAGAAATCAAGCCACTCTCCAATTGATAAATGGTCAAAGGATATGAACAGACAATTTTTGGATGAAGAAATTGAAATTTTTTCTAGTCATATAAAAAGGTGCTTCAAATAGTTGTTGATCAGAGAAATGCAAATTAAGACAACTCTGAGATACCATTATATTCCTCTCAGATTGGCTAAGATGACAGGAAAAGATAATACAGAATGTTGGAGGGAATATGGGAAAAATGTGACTCTGATGCATTGCTGGTGGAATTGTGAACGGATCCAACCATTCTGGAGAGCAATTTGGAACTATACTCAAAAAGTTATCAAACTGTGCATACCCTTTGATCCAGCAGTGTTACTATTGTGCTTATAATCTTAAAGAAGGGAAAGGCACAACAACCCTTATACCATCATCTACTTCATAGGGCAGTTGTGAGAATTACAACATTAGGTAAACTTAAAGCATTGAAACCATTAATAAAAAGAACAATTAAACTCAGTGGTTCAATAGACATTTGCTGAATGCCTATCAAAATGTTGTAGGAAGGACTTCAACTGGAACTGCCTGACTAGAAAGGTTAAGGAATTATAGGTGATCCCTTCCAGAAACAGTGTGCAGCTTCAAAGTCAGGAAGACCTGGCTTTATGTCCTACCATTGACACACACTTGCTATGGGAACCCTGAGCAATCACTTTTCAGTATTCTTAGGTAATTCTCTAAGACCCCCAAGTTGCACAGAAAGTGCCACGTGTGAATTGCTAGGGGGAATTCCTTCATCTGGGAGTTCTATTTATGAAACTGTATGTTCCATTTCAATCTCTAATCTATTACCTCCAGATTCTTGTTGCTATTTGTTGTGTCCTGCTTTCTAGAGCCCCCAAGTTGGGGTGACAAAATGTACTGTAACTTTCTAGAGCCTCCACACTATTGTGGATTAAAATATACCTTCCTTGTGCAGAAGTGATGAGGGGGGACTTCTGAGGATGGTGGAAAATGGGAGTCTGTTTATTCCAAGGACTTTCCCCTTTTTATACACTCATACCCTTAAGTTACAAAAACACTGGGCATGCATTAAGTATATACTGCCCTGGTGGGACCAGATGAACAACTTGCTATTGTATGTAGTTTGCCACCTGGTATTCTTTCACTTGATTCATTGTTTCAATCACAACACAGGTTGTCACAGCCCCCTGACTTCTCAGGAAGGCTGAGAGCCCTCAGGGGAGATGTGGAGCCGAACCAGGCATTGTTAGCAGGTTCCCTCTAGGCTGAAGGGTCTTATACCTCATCTAGAATTCCCCCACTGTCTGTGACCCTCTACAGCTTTTAAACCTCCAGTTATTTATTAAGTACTTTACAGCTTACAGAAGATTTAGTTTTCATAAAAAACCTGGGATGCATCCAGCACAAATATGGTCATCCTCATTTTGTGGATAAGACAGTTGAGGCCCAGATAGGAGAGGTGGCTTGATCTGGCAACAGATCAAGGCATAAAGCTAGTAAAAGTTTTCTGATTCCAAGCAGTGCTAAGGCTGTCTTGCAACTCCCCTTTCTCCCTCCTGTTTTGGGAACATAATCCTACTCACATTTAGCTTTGAACCAGCTATCTGAGTGAATTCAAATAAATGGGGAGGGTGAGAAAATACCAGGACCTGGAAGGAAATCCTCTACAAACTTACTTAGCAAGGTCATAGGCATTTCATTTAGGCAAATCAGGCACTGGCTTGGACAGTTGGCAAAGAAAGTTAAGACATGCTGGATAACATTTCATCATTGTTAATCATACACTCTTCCACTTAAATTCTGCTCTGCAGCTTGATCATGGTGTGCAATCTGTGCCAGTAAAGCATAAGTTCTGGAAGGTCTTACCTAAGCTGCAACAGGTTTGAGGGTGGACTTGGCCACACATTACCTGCTGAGAGTGGCTAGGGGGGCAGTGCAGAAGTGCTGGGTCTGAAGTCAGGGAGGTTCATCTTCCTGAGTTCAAATGTGGCCCCAGACACTTGCTAGCTGAACAAGTCATTTTACCCTGTCTCCCTCAGCTATAGAACTATAGAATGAGCTGGAGAAGGAAATGGCAAAGTGCTCCAGGTTCTTTGCCAGAAAGGTTTCAAGTAAGGTCATCAGGAGTCAGAAATGACTGGGACCCCTGACAGATCTGCCTATAGTCTGTGAATCAGTCTTTCTAGATCTGGAGAGACTCATTAGAGATTAGTGACCAGGAGGAAGGATGCTGCTGCTGCTGCATTTTTCTGCCAAAGCAACTTTCAAAGACCCTCTCCTAAGTCAGAGAGGAGTTTCATTCAGCTTCTGCTTAGTCATAGAACCCCGGTGAATTGAGACATTTATCACTCCTATTTGCAAAATACTTTTAACTTTTCAAAGAGCTCTCACTCCTATCATCTCATCTTATCTCCCCAATACCATGAATTAGGGACAGGCATAATTTCTGTCTCAGAGATGAGTAAACTGAAGTATGGTAAAATTAAATAGTTTGCTTAAGGTCATTAAACGACTAAGTAGCAGAGATCTTAAATACTAGGGTACAAATGGGAGAGTTAGAATCTAGTAATGAAATGAATTTTCTGCATTTGAAGACCAGAAACAAGGTTAAATAAGAGATGGATCAAGGATGGACAAAAGCAGCTACACCCAAAGAAAGAACACTAGGAAATGAATGTAAACTGCTTGCATTTTTGTTTTTCTTCCTGGGTTATTTATACCTTCTAAATCCAATTCTCCCTGAGCAACAAGAGAACTGTTCGGTTCTGCACACATATATTGTATCCAAGATCTACTGTAACCTATTTAACATGTATAGGACTGCTTGCCATCTGGGGGAGGGAGTGGAGGGAGGAAGGGGAAAAATCGGAACAGAAGTGAGTTAAAGGGATAATGTTGTAAAAAATTTACGCTGGTATGGGTTTTGTCAATAAAAAGATATTAAAAAAAAAAAAAGAGATGGAAATACTAGTTTTTCCTTTGTTCCAATATTAGGATGTACTTCACCACAATCTATTTCCATGTGGAGGTTTAGTTTTATAAATGATTGAGCTAGGGGCAGCTAGATGGTGCAGTGGATAGAGCGCCAGCCCTGAAAGTCAGGAGGACCTGAGTTCAAATGGGGCCTCAGACACTTAACACTTCCTAGCTGTTTGATCTTAGGCAAGTTACTTAACTTGCCTCAGTAAAATGAATGAATGAATAGATAAATACATAAATGATTGAGCTATGTTAACCATTAAGAATAGTCCTGGTATCGTTTCATTTTGTGGAGTGTCAAAAAATTCTTTCTAAAATACTCTGTAAATAGATATAAGAAAAAAAATCACTGGATAAAATAATCTGATTATCTTTTTTTGATGCTAGTATTAAGGTTAGAGGAAGCTTTTCGTAAAATAACTTTTCTTAGACTAAGTGAAGTGTGGTCTCTGTCAAATTCTGTAACATTTTGGCATTTTGTGATTGCAAATTTGTTCCATTAAATTATGGAGATACTAATTTTAATGAGATCTGGTACACTGACATTGTGATACAGTTTAAGCTTGATGTCAGTGTTATTGCTTTGAAATAAATGACAAACAGTAAGTTTAGAAATGAGTCCACTAATTAGTAATTTTTAAGACTTAATGGAAACACAATTTATTGTAATGTGATTATACAATATGTATAATTTACCAAGCTACTATCTATAAATAAATTAAATCTTAAAGACATAATAATTGTTAATTTTAACTTCTAATTCTACAGTAGCTTTTTTTTTTTTTTTTTTTTTTTGCTGAGACTTAAGTCTGTTAAATAGGTATGAGTAGGACATGAATTATTTCTTATTTTCTTGTTAATATTCTCAGTATTTAGTTGTTTAGCTAACCTTCAACTGTTAAGGGCAAATTGACAATGACATAGAAACATAGCAGTTATCTTTCTATAATATATATATATAGGGATGAATAATTTAATTTAGGAAGTATCCAACTGTTGATGTGATTTAAATTTTTAAAATATTTCAAAAATCTCACATTTCACCTGTGTAACTAGTTATAAATTCAAAAAGAATCAAAAAATAATTTTTCCATGAAACTAATAATTTTGAGTAGCCAGAAAATATAAATGATTTGCTTTAGATATATAAAACTGAAATTAAACATTCTCCCATTTTCCCCTCCAGTACTAGAGTAAACAATGCCCTTTCTTCTTTTTAAGAATTCCACTGGAACCTTATTTCCAAAAAGATCTAACTCCCATGACAATTTTCCACTAGCCTGTTTAAATTTTTCCTCTCTGTTGGTTATTTTCTCTTTGTTTCAAACAGGGATAGATCTCTGCAATCTTTTTTTTTTTTTTTAATTATTATAGCTTTTTATTTACAAGATATATGCATGGGCAATTTTTCAGCATTGACAGCTGCAAAACCTTTTGTTCCAATTTTTCCTCTCCTTCCTCCCAACCCCTCCCCCAGATGGCAGGTTGACCAATACATGTTAAATATATTTAAGTATATGTTAAATACAACATATGTATACATGTCCATATAGTTATTTTGCTGCACAAGAAGAATTGGACTTTGAAACAGTGTACAATTAACCTGTGAAGGAAATAAAAAATGCAGGCGGACAAAAATAGAGGAATTGGGAATTCAGTGGTTCATACTCATTTCCCTGAGTTCTTTCTCTAGGTGTAGCTGGTTCAATTCATTACTGCTATTGGAACTGATTTGTTTCATCTCATTGTTGAAGAGAGCCACGTCCATCAGAATTGATCATCATATAGTACTGTTGTTGAAGTATATAATGATCTCCTGGTCCTGCTCACTTCACTCAACATCAGTTCATGTAGGTCTTTCTAGGCCTTTCTGAAATCATCCTGCTGGTCATTTCTTACAGAACAATAACATTCCCTAACATTCATATACACAATTTATTCAGCCATTCTCCAATTAAGGGGCATCCATTCAGTTTGCAGTTTCTGCCCACTACAAAGAGGGCTGCCACAAACATTTTTGCACATGTGGCTCCCTTTCCCTTCTTTAACATCTCTTTGGTGTATAAGCCCAATAGTAACACTGTTGGATCAAAGGGTATGCACAGTTTGATAACTTTTTGAGCATAGTTCCAAACTGCTCTCCAGAATGTTTGGATGTGTTCACAATTCCACCAACAATGTATCAGTGTCCCAGTTTTCCCACATCCCCTCCAACATTCTGCATTACCTTTCTCTGTCATCATAGCCAATCTGACAGGTATGTAATAGTATCTCAGAGTTGTCTTAATTTGCATTTTTCTGATTAATAATGACTTGAAGCATCTTTTCATATGGCTAGAAATAGTTTCAATTTCTTCGTCTGAGAATTGTCTGTTCTTATCCTTTGACTATTTATCAATTGGAGAATGGCTTGATTTTTTATAAATTATAGTCAATTCTCTATATATTTTGGAAATGAGGTCTTTTATCAGAACCTTTGACTGTAAAAATGTTTTCCCAGTTTATTGTTTCCCTTGTAATCTTGTCTGCATTAGTTTTGTTTGTACAAAAAGATCTCTCTGCAATCTTAAAGAGACTTTCTTTTGTTCCTGATCCCTTCTCTAGTATTGGTGCTATTTCTCTCTTTGACAGCCATCATTTTTTTAAAAAATTGAACTAAATACAAAATTAAGAAAAAAGTGAGATAAACAAAGAAAAATAAAAAACCAAACAAACACAGTCATATGCCCAGCAGAACATCAGAGAGGATTCAAAATATATAACAATAAATTTCCATATCAAGAAAGCATATATAATAATAGAAGAAATTAATTCTGCTTCTTTGTAGGCTATTCTTTGGTTCTCTGCTGTGCAGAGAAATTTGTTTTATTTTTTTCCCCTTTTGCCCCCCCCAATGTATTTATATGTACACACATATATGTATATATTCATACCCCCACCCACATATGTCCATATATACATACATATACCTACCCACATATACTCAGATACACATATGTAAACATGCATCTAAAATAATAACATGGCTGACAATGTGATTTCTCTCTTGATTGAATCTTTTAAGCTTGACTTTGTTTAAGATCAATTATTACTAGCCCTACTAGTGAATTCTACTCTTGATCTTTGTTGTGTTTCTACATATTTCTGATTTCTTATCCCAGCTAACTCTTCTACTTTATTTCTGTTCCTGACAGGCCAGACAATGCCAGACAGGCCATTATCTGACCTCTCCCTTATTTTATGGCTCCCTCCCTTATCTAATCTCTCCTCTCTTTATGCCTTTCCCATTAACCTACACCTAATCTCACTACCACAACTTTATATACCCCACTTTTTTTCCTTTATCTCTTGCCCAATGAATCTAGACATTCTGGAGAACAATTTGGAACTATGATCAAAAAATTAGCAAACTGTGCATACTGGGCTTATATCCCAAAGAGATCTTAAAGGAGGAAAAGGGATCCATGTTTGCAAAAATGTTTGTGACAGCCCTTTTTGTAGTGGCAAGAAACTGGAAACTGAGTGGATGCCCATCAAATGGAGAATGGTTGAATAAATTATGGTATATGAATGTTATGGAATATTATTGTTCTGTAAGAAATGACCAATAGTATGATTTTAGAGAGGCCTCGAGATTTACATGAATTGATGCTAAGTGAAATGAGCAGAACCAGGAGATCATTACACACAGCACAGCAAAATTGTATGATGGCCAATTCTGATGGACAGGGCTCTTTCCAACAATGAGATGATTCAGATCAGTTCCAATGACCTTGTGTTGAAAAGAACTATTGCACCCAGAGAGACTGTGGGAACCAAGTGTGGAACACAACATAGCATTTTCACTCTTTCTGTTGTTATTTTCTTGCATTCTGTTTTCTCAATTTTTTTTTTCCTTTTTGATCTCATTTTTCTTGGGCAGCAAGATAATTGTATAACTATGTATACATATATTGGATTTAACATATATTTTAACATGTATTAGATTACCTGCCATCTAGGGGAGAGGGTGAGGGAAGGAGGGAAAAATTTGGAATAGAAGGATCAATGTTGAAAAATTACCCATGCATATGTTTTGTAAATAAAAAGCTTTAATTAAAAAAAGGTAATATACATAGAAGAATTGCACATGTTTAACATATTTTGAATTACTTGTTGTCCAGGGGAAGGATTGAGGGAAAGGGAGGAGAAAAATTTGGAACATAAGGTTTTCTAAGGGTAAATGATGAAAATTATCTTTGCATGTATTTTGAAAATAAAGTTATTTTTAAAAAATTTACATACCTTGTCCCAACGTCATAAATCTAGACATCCTTCTATCCTCCGTCTTATACTATTCCTTCCTCCTTATTTCTTTACAGATTTTGAAGGGTGTTATAATCTTCATGGCGCATACATACGTATATGTGTGTGCTCTTTATTTAACTCATTCTTGATGTGAGTAGGTTTTCAGAATTATAAGACCTCTTCCTTTCTCTAATGTTCCTGTGTCAACTCTTTCTTTTTTAACATAATTACTATTTTTTACCTTTTACTACATAGTTTTGCTTTATACAATCAGATTATGTTCAACTCTGTCCTAATCTTTCTTTTAAGCCACCTAATTCCTAATATTAATCTTAAACACACAGTATACATTTCCATGTAAATATCAAATAATTTGTCTATTTGAGTTCCTTGAAATTAATCTTGGATATTGGCTTTTACATGCTAAATTTTCTATTAAATTTGTGTTTGCTTGAGATAAAGTCTTGAAAAATCTCCAAGCTCACTGAATATTCATTTTTGTTGTGTCATTTTATGAATAATTTTGCTAGATATGATGTTTTTGACCAGGCCTAATTGTTTTGATTGTTTGTATATATTATTCTAGGATCTATGGTCTTGTATTGTGGCTGTTGATAAATCCTATACAATTCTAATTGTAGCTCCAGCATATTTGACTTCTTTTTGTTTTTTGTAAAATTTTCACTTTGATCTGGGGGTTTCAAAATTTGGCAATAATATTTCTCCATGTTTTCCACAAATAATATCTCTGAGGTGGTGATTAATGGATTCTTTTCTAGTTCTCCTTTTCCCTCATGTTTTATCACTCCATGACAATTTTTTTTAGATTACTTGAATTATTGTGTTAAGATTCTTTTTTTCATCACAGATTTCAAATAAGTAGACCAATTTTTCTTATATTTTCTCTTTATGTGTTTCTCCAGGTCTGATGTTTTTTCATTCTTTATATATTGTTTTGTTTTTTCTTAGTTTCCTATAGCTTCAATGGCTTCCCTTTGTCCAATTCTAATTTTCAAAGAATTGTTTTCTTCTTTAAGACATTGTACTTCTTTTCTAGTTGGTTAACTTTTTTTCCCCACAATCTTTTTTGTTTTTCTTGTATGTTTTCTTTTCTAATAAAAAAATTTTTTTTAAAGTCTTTCTTCATTCTTTCTCACTTGATTTTTAAAGTATTTTTTGAGTTTTTTCTAGAAATTCTTTTTGGACAAGTAGTCATTTAATAATACTCTGGGGGAAAAGAGGCTTTTTAGGTCTTCCCTATTCTTATAGTAAGTTTCTATGGTTGGGGTCTTTCTTTTTTGTCTGTTCACTTTTTGTTTTTCTTGTATGTTTTCTTTTCTAATAATTTTTTTTTTTTTTTAGTCTTTCTTCATTCTTTCTCATTTGATTTTTAAAGTATTTTTTGAGTTTTTTCTAGAAATTCTTTTTGAACAAGTAGCCATTTAATAGTACTCTTTGGGGGAAAAGAGGCTT
Source organism: Sarcophilus harrisii (assembly GCF_902635505.1). Classification (NCBI taxonomy): domain Eukaryota; kingdom Metazoa; phylum Chordata; class Mammalia; order Dasyuromorphia; family Dasyuridae; genus Sarcophilus; species Sarcophilus harrisii. The sequence continues at coordinate 138,761,190 of NC_045427.1, read as the reverse complement.
TTTAGGTCTTCCCTATTCTTATAGTAAGTTTCTATGATTGGGATCTTTCTTTTTTGTCCATTTTTTTTAAATTTTAAAATGAGAACTATTAGTGTAAGCATCTCTAATCCTAGAGTTGGGGGGTGGGGGATGGGGATAGTGTCTCTAGCTTCACTTCAGCTCTATCTCCTCTGACCTGAAATCCCAAATATAAAGCTCCCTCCTCCTGTACCATCCTTTCCCTACAACTTCTGCACTCATGGGTGTGCTGGTTCCTTCTTGCTCAAGACAGTGTCCCAGCAGCCCATTTAGGCCTTGGAGATCTTATTCAGCCAAGGCTCCCTCATCTTCTTAGACTTGGATCTCCTCTCCTCTCCCATCCTCCCTAAATCCTATTCTCCACCCTGTCTGAGAAGTGAAAGTTCCTGTGGTTGTGGCTGGAGTCATCCCAGCTAGCCCCAGGGCTCCCCACTTGCTGCAACTAATCTGCAACTGTTGACATTACACAGGGATCTTTAAATCTTCTTAAGTTGTACCAGGAGGACCCCTGTTCTGCCTCCTCTTCTTTGTTTTTCACCAGCCTATGTTTGTCCTGAGGAGCAAATTTGTTCTGTTTTTGAGGGAAATCTGGAGAGGTTGGGATTTTCTGACCTACTCTGTGCCTTTTGTTCACATTCTTTTCTTTTTTTTAATCCTTCCCAGAATCCTTTGAGAGCCACTATTCTTAAATGAGGGTTGATACCTGCTGTCACCATTTTCTTATGAACCTTGAGCTCAATCTTTCAGCCTCACAATTTACAGAAAATTATTCTCTTGAAGATGATCAAAACTTTTTTCTTATCTAATTCAAAAAGGCTTTTCTCAATTTTCCTCTCCACAACTTTTCTGTGTATTTAAAATTTAGTAATTTCGTACTTTCAAACTATAAGGTCTTAGCTTCTATAAGGGTATATAATTTATTACCTAACACTCTGATCCCTCTTCTTCCTATTTCTTAACTGTGGGTTTTTTTCATTTGACGAAGTCTTGGCTGTTTTATTTTCTGCACACTAATTCTCTTTCTGAGAGAACTTATTCATTTTATGGCATTGATATTCATCTTCGTAAATATGATTCTGAAATTTCAATCCAGCCCTGACTTCTTATTAACTCTAGTTCTGATTCTCCATCTGTCTGCAGGACATTTCCATATAAATGTTCCAATGTCACTTTGCATTCAATATATTCAAAGTTGAATATATAATCTATTCATGAATAATTTATAAATAAGTAATCCCACTTTTGATTTAGTCTACTCACCTACAATTCAGTTCTGTTATCAGAATTAAATTCTATCATTCATTCATTCATCCATCAAACGTAACAAGAGACAAACATGAGATCAGACATGGTTATGCCCTCAATGAGCTTACAATCCAGAATGGGGATAAGTAATACATCATAAACTAAAAATGGCTAGTATTTACACTATGATTTGTTATTACCATTTCATAGATGAGAAAACAGGCTGAGAGAGATTAAATGACTTCCCTAAGGTCGCACAGCAAGTAAATTTCTGAATCAGGACTTGAACACAGATATTCCAGACCTTCTGTTAACTAATAAAAACACTACAAGATTTCCAAAATTAAGTGATATAGGAGAGGTACATGGAAAAGGATGTTATTGACAGTAGGTGGAATTTAAATTGTTTCAAAGAATGGGAAGGAATTAAAAAAAACATAAAGGGGAAAGAAAGGATAAAAAAAAGGAAAAATGTGAACAAAAGGCACAGAGGCAAAAAAGAACAGAGCCTTTGAGAGAGGCAGAATATGTAATTTGGCTGGATTATAGAACACATGGAAGGAAGTAACTTGAAATTAAGACTGGAAAGGTAGAATGAAGTCAGATTACATACAGTATTGAATTTCAAATGGAGGATTTGTTGTTGGTTTTTAAGCTTCAGCTGGCAAGTTGAGAATAGAAGTTTTTTGTGATAGTTCAAATATCTTAAGCCTTTGCCAGTTGAAGAACCAAAACCAGCATCAGTGTTTTGAACATAGAAGACTGGATGAATGGTAGCATATACCACTAATGGAAACAGTGAAGGCAGGAGGAGAGTCAAGTTTGGATGGAAAAATAGATTTTGAACATTGCAAATATGAGACAAAGCCAACAACAAGGAAACGACTGGAGATGTTAATTTCGAGATCAGAAAAAATGTCAAAGTCGGAGAGACACATCTTAGATTCATTCAGTTAGAGGTCCTAAGTAGAAGTCTGGGGATGGGATTGAATAAAATTGTCAAAAGGAAATATGCCAGAAGAGAATGCTAAGGAACACTCATCTTAAGAAGTCAAGAAGAGAACAAGGATCATCAGAAAAAGACAACAAAGGAAGGATGAGAGAAGTTGAAGAACTAGGAAAGTTGGCATCTCTAAAGCCAAAGAATCAGAGGATATCCTATAAGAAATAAAAAAGGTCAAGGAGGATGACAGCTGAGAAAAAAGACCCCTGTATTTGATGACTGAGTCGCTGTTGACTTCTGAGGGAGCTGCAGCATCAGAGTGGTGGGGATACAGGCCAGAGCACTAAGAGAACTGATGATATGGATGCGAAGGCATCACTTTTATGACAAGTTTAACAATAAATGGAGAGAGAGAGAATGGTGGCTAAATGGGATAGGAGCCAGAATGTAAGGATTTTAGAAGAAATGAAAATAATTTTAGGCAGATGAGAAGCAGTGACAAGAAGTGGAGAGATTAAAGATACATAAGGCGGATAAAGATCCTAGAGTAGGAAAAAATGGCACTAATTACTCAGAAAAATGGGGTAAAGGGTTCAGATGGAAGAATAATATTTAGTGAGGTCTTTTATGATAATGCTGAGAAGTTTTAAAGAAAGTATTGAAATTTTCTCACAGGTTAAATTATTTGTGAAAAGCACTGGGAAGAAAAATGTGAAGGGAGGAAAAAATCTTGAAGACTGGCTATGGAAAATGACATACAGAGATATTAATATGACCACAGGGATTGCCTAGCTGGTTATATAGTCCACTATAAATTTATAGAAGATGAAATTACTTCTCCTTTTTAGTTCTTTCCAGCAATGCTTTGGCAGCCTGAGATGTAGAGCAAAGAAACTGAAGAATAGGGGGATTATCAAATTGCAAACAGCAAAGGAACAAAGAGGAAAAGATTTCTTTCTAGAAAAATAGTTGATGATCTTTAGAGGGGGTTCCCCCTAACCTGAGGTATTCAAATAGGGGCTGGTCAAGTAAGGGTTAGATAAGATAAGACTTTGGAGTTTCTTCCAACTCCATGTGGAAGTAGTAATGTAATAGCAGCAGTAATCTAATGTGATACATGATGTCAAACCTGAAGACTTATGGGTCAGGCACTCTATACTAGGTAAAACTGTAGTTTGGGGAGATGGTGCTCTCGAAAATAAAATAGACCCATTCTTCCCATGATTTTACTTTGACCAAGGCAAAATAATAGTGCTAGGTGATTTGCCAGATATTCTTTTGCCTTGGTCAAAGTAAAGCCATGGAAAGAATGGATCTGCTTTAATTCCTGAGAGCACCACCTCCCCAAGGCAAAAGAGTATCTGGCAAATTACCTAGAACTGTTATTCTGGTCAGAGAACCTGTGTCTTAAGACAATTGAAGGATCAAATACTGAGCTTTTAAAATACCTTAAGTCTTAAAAAGAATGTTAGAACATTACGCACAGTAGCTAACTACTAACAAACACTGCATCTGCCCTTATCAGGGATTTTTTTTCCCGAGAAGTTCAACTCTCCAGAATAAAAACAGCTTACTACAATTCAAAGATGATTCTTATCAGATGCCCTCAGAGGAACAGACATGGGCAAACATGGAAAAAAAATTCTAATTGCTGGAATTAGTCTGTTATAGAGACAGTTCATAGCTTTAGTCTAGGAAGTGCTAAGTATTTTTCTGAGATAGAAAATTAGGAAAAGAATACAACTATTAAAGGAGAAAAGAGAGAGAGAAAAGAAAGAGAGAGAGAGAAAGAGCGAGAGCGAGAGAAAGTGTGTATGTGTGTTTAAAAATTTCTCTCTCTCTTTTTTTTAAACCAACTAGCTATGTGACCTTAAGCAACTTAGAGCCTCTTTGAAACGTCTTATCTTTTTTGTAAAGCAGTTGGACTAAATAATTTGTCAGGTCCCTTTGCTATGATTCTCAGCTAGTATATAATTTAAGTGACTCTTATCTTGGGACTCTTTCCCTTGGTGGTTGTAAATTATAATGGGACAAACAAGTGATTTTCCTACTTACCTGTGAATATAACAGTATTGAGACTAGATTTTCCCCAAAGTTCCATGAAATGTACAACATCTCCAAATCGCAGGGATGGATGACCAGTGAAAACTACACATGGTTGTTTAAATTCATTGCTGAAGTCTCCATGAATACTGGGATAGTGTTTCAGTTTGTTGGTCTGAATGAGCTGAAAAAAAAAAAAGAAAAAAGAAAATGAAAATATATTAATTTATAATGAAAAGAAAAAAGATGTAAAATCTTGCTATTTGCTGCTACAGAATGGGAGTGTAGGTGGAAATGTATTTATGAAACAAAGTATCATCAAAGTTATACAGAATGGCTTTCAGGGCAAAAACCAAATTAGGCCCTTTTGTTAATAGCAGCTCATTTAAAACAAAGTTTTCTTCCATGTACCATGTTATTTGTCACTATCATACTTAAGTGTGCCTATCTACTATCCCACTTAATGTCATACAAAATGTAAGAGTTCTCTCCCAAAGAGCCTAAAATGTTGCTTACTGATTGTATGCTACGCAAAGGGTTTTGTAAGCAATTTGTTTCATTGTGTTATGCTCCTCATTCAATTTTGGCAATAATACACATATAAGCCTCAAACAAGGATAATGACAGACATTAGTGGATCCATGGAACTGGAAATTTTTCATGCCTCTATTATTTGTTCCATTTGTCGGACATCTGGGTATGCCTCATCGAGCACCCTGTGATATGGCTAAGGAGCTGGTCCCTGAGAGGAGTTCATCAGGCCCTTAGGCACCCGACACCATGGTTACCACCTGCTACTGCCTGGCTTTCAAAACTCAGAGAGCCCGAGGCAGCAAAGTGAACCCAAGACTCACAGACATCATATACATTCCCAGTGTTTGGACATTCCCATCACAATGCTATACTTCCTCTGTTCTTCCAGGACATCATAAGGGCTCCAACCTTGTGGTCCTCCCCTTGCGGCCTTAGCTGGATTATTTCTACCACTTGTTGACTTTTTCCTAATCACATGCTGCTGAATAGAACTAGAAGAACTCATAAACTCTCACTGGGCCCACTAAAATTTTATGCTAACTAGTCTCAAGAGGGTTCCCATTATAACAAATCAATCCTTGATTAATTGATTATCACTAATCCCTGATCCTCTATCCCATTCATCAGAGAGGTTGTTCCAAAACTTTGTTTGCTTAGCCTTCTGTGCCACTTCTTCCTCCCACTTTCTGAAGGACCTTGTCTCATCTTTCACCTCTAAAATTGAGGACATATGAGTAGAGCTACCTCTTCTCCCCCACTCATTTCAATCCTTATGACATGCCCCCACCCCTGATTCTTTCCCCAACTATCTCTGCTTTTATTCTGATCTCTCATAGGGAGACAGTCCTTTTGCTGGCCAAGGCCAACTTCTCTATATGTACTCAAACACATTGTTCCAACCATCATATCCATTTCTTCTCTAACCTTTTAATCTCTCCCAATATGCTGGTTCCTTCTCCTCTCCCTATAAATACCCAAATTTCCATGACCCTAAAAAAGCGTTCACTAAATCCTAATAGCTAGCATTTATGTAGTGCTTTAACATTTATATATATTATCTTATGTAAGCTTCATTACAATTCTATGAGGTAGATACTATTATTAATCCCATTTTGCAGATAAGAAAATAGAGTCAGGTGGGAGTTGAGTGACTTGTCTAGAATCATATTAGGAATAACTGTTAAAGCAAGATTTAAAATCAGATCTTCCTCAATCTGAGTCAAACACTCTTTGCTGTGTGGTCTAACTTGCCTATCACTATCATCAGCTTTCCTTCTATCTTTCTCTCTCTCTTCTTAACTAAAGAAATGTTAACATTCTTTTTATTTTTAAATTTTGAGTTCCAAATTTTCATTTCCCCTCCTCCCTGAGATGTTAAGCTATTTAAGGTTTTTGATTCTCCTCCTTCTTTACCTCTACATAGCATTAGAAACCATCCAGTATCTATCTATTGGAGACTGTCTCCTCTTTACTTTTGTGGTGACTCGGCTTTCTCTTGGTTATTCTCCTACCTATTTGATCCTTACTGTCTTTTGAGTTTTACTTATGACATACCCATTAATTATGATTGTCACCTAAGGTTTTTTCCCTGGGATTTCTTCTCTTCCATTTCTATACTCTTGTACATGGCAATTTCATCAGCTCCCAAAGGTTCAATTATTATCCCTATGCAGATAATCTTAGATCTAGTCTGTCTCTTGAGCGCTAGTCCCGCATCACTAACTATATGCATTTTTAACTACATGTCCTTTGGGTATCTCAAAATTCCACCCGGGATTTCTCTCTCTTTCCTCTGTAAAGATACGTTTCTTCAGTTATTTTAGCTTAATTTATTTTAAGGCAATCTTAACCCCACCTGTTCTCACTTTCAGGTAATCTCTGCCAACTCTGCTATCCATTTTCCTAGTATTGGAGCTTTGCTTCTGAGTCCCTTCACTGCTTGCTTTTCCTAGTTATTTAATTTTCCCTCTCATTTTTCCCCTTAAGTTAAATAAGATTTCTTTTCTCTTGTCCCCTTCACCTTGTTTTGCTAATTGGTTTTTAAAATTTCACTTTCTGTTGTCTTTTTCTAGAAAGGATTTTTTTCATTCTTTTTATACTATTTGCCTTGATGTTTTCTTTATTTTAGACTTTTATTCTTTCATTCATGGCCCTTTATTTTGTTGAGAAGATATTGCCCTATGGCAGCAGTTTTCCTATGTCCCTGTTTGGGCAGTTAATAATATTTCCCCTATCCTTGGCCTCTTTTCCCCTATACCTTAAATCTCCTCTCTGGGACTATGCCTTCCATTTCTTCTGGGTGTCATTTGCCCTCAGGAGCTCCGATTGTCCTTTTTCTGAGGAAGGATGACTGGTCTAAGCACTGAATTCCTGCAGACCTGCAAGACCTCCACTTTCCTTTTTCAAATCTCTCTTCTCCCATTGGAGCACTCATGAGTAGAACCCCCATTTATCACTGAAATAAGATTTTTCCCTTTCCTTTCTCCCTTTTTTGCGTTTTCCCTTTCTATTGTCCACTCGTTCTCCCGTAGGCTCTCTAGTTCCTGAGAGAGTTCAAGGATTATTTTACCTTTATTGTTAGCCTTTGACTTCATTAAAGTTTATAATATATTATCTTCTTTCTACCCTTTTATATCTCATCCCATTTTAAATTTAATCCCACAAAAATAATTTCAAGAGTAATTTACCTGTAGGTGTGATATTAAGATAAATTGTTTCAGACCTGTTTCTCTGCCATCACTGCTGTATTTTACTTTTATTCTTATCTCTGTATATATTTAGAAAGAAATCACTTAATGGTTTCTCTATTATTTTGTTGATCTTATTTACTGGGTTTACCCCTTATGTTTCTGGGGTGTCTGAGAAGCAAGTAATATTTCTTCAGCTCATTTTATTTTCTTTCTAAGAATGCTCTGAATGCCTCTTTTTAGCTGAATATTCATCTTTTTTTAAAATCATATACAGTTAGGATCAGATTTTTAGGGTGACTTATGCTGGGGTGTTTCTGAGCTCCATTTTTCTTTGGAACACATTATTTTCATTCCTTCGTATGGTTTTTGATGAATAAAAATAATAGATTTATTTGAATTTCTTTTCCTTTGTGTCTGAAAGTCTTTTTCTTGGTAACTTGAAGAATTTATTGTTTTTCAGTAGAATTGTTAAAATTTAATCACTATATATCCTGGTGCTTGCAGCACCAAAATTTTTTTGCTCCTAAAGTGTTCTATGGATTTTGTCTTTTGTATTCATAAATTCATAAAATTCTAGGCAGTAGTCCTATATTTTTTCTGGTGTTTTGTGGTGTTCCTATATTTTCATGGTGTTCAGTTTTTTTGACTTGTGTCCTTCAAGGACACAATATTTAATTTAAAAAATATTTTTCATTATTTTAATGCATCTTGTCTTAGAGATAGTATGTTTTGCTTGAGAGCATACTTCCTTTAAATGTTATTGTATTTTCCTCTTCTTTGAGACTGTTCCTTTGGTTCCATGTTTATATTTCCAGCAGTTATGTTCTTTTGTTCCTTTAGTGAGACTTGCCACAGTGGAGTCCAGATTTTTATTTATTTTGCTAACTATTTCTATTGTATAGAACACAAATTGTGATTTCACAATTTTTATTTCTCTTTTATATCATTTATGAACATCTTTCTGTGGTTCCATTTTCTCTTAGGAATTCACAAGGTCAGGGGTAGCTAGGTGGTGGTGCAGTGGATAAAACATTAGCTCTCAAGTCAGGGGGACCTGAGTTCAAATCTGTTCTCAGACACTTAATGCTTCCTAGATGTGTGACCCTGGGCAAATCACTTTAACCTCAATTGCCTCAGCAAAAAAAAAAAAAAAAAAAAAAAAAAAAAAAAAAAAAAAAAAAAAAAAAAAAGAAAGAAAGAAAAGGAATTCACAAGGTCATCTGCTTTATCAGGTATTAATTTACTTTTCTTGCAATACTTAATTACAGATGCCTGAACTCTCTTACTTGACTGGAGATTATTATTCCCTTCTGGTTATCTATTGATGTTCCAATGTTTTTTTTTTTTTCCTTTTGAGCTCTTTCCCCATTACTTTCCCCTATTATTTCCTTTCTCTTTTCCTTATTTTCACCTATTACTTCTTTTCTGATTCTTTTCCTTATTTTCCCTTATTGTTTCCTTTCTGACTCTTTTCAGATTGATGTGGTTTCCTTAAGGGTTGTATCTCGTAGTTCAACATCCTTGCCCTCTGCTCCAAGTGACTTCTGAGGGGATAGAACTGGCCCTAGCTGTGTCCTGATTTATTTCAGGCTCTGTGGAATGCTCCCACATTTTCTTATTCCCTTTCCCTTCCAATCCTCCATTTTCTGGTTGGAATTGGTGGCAGCACAGAACCCTTCCATTCTGGTATGTCACTTAGAGCAAAAAGTTGGATCTCTGTGGCAGAGGGGGGGCAGAATGTGAAGCTGACTTCTACTTTTAAATTACTTGGGTCAGTTTGTGCAGCTCTGCTAATAGGAGTCTGTAGGAGAAGAGATGTTAAAAAAGTTCATGGGATTTTTTAGGTTTGTTTGGGTTCTTGGTGTCTTAAAACTGTGGAGACATTTAAATTGCTTAATCTTTTGGCACATAATTTTTATTTTAAAGAGATCTGAGAGGATTAGAAAAAATGCCTATTCCTCTATCTTACTGGTCACATGACCTGAAAATTGGCATCTCAAAATCAAATGGTCCAAAAGATAATTTATTATCTTTCCCACTTCTTCTGAACTTTCTTTTAATTGTGCAGGAGACCATTACCATTCTTCTAGTCTCCCAGGTCTACAATTGTGACATTATCCTTGCCTCTTTTCTACAGCTTATCCTATACATAAAATCAGTTGCCAAATCTTGTGATTTTTAAATTTGTATCTCCTTCACAAAGCTATTAGATCCCAAGTTCAGGCCCTCATTATCTCTTACATGTATTACTATAATAGTCTTCTAATTGGTATCCCTGTCTCAAATTTCTCTCCACTTTAACCCACCCTCTATTCAGTTGATTTTTTCTAAAGTCCTTCCTCCCATTCCAGTGTTTCCATACCAACTCAATATCAAAATCCTTTATCTGGCCTTTAAAGCTCTTTACAACCTGGTCCCTTTCTACTTTCCTAATTTTCTTATACTTTATTCTATTATCTAGCCATACTGACATATTTCATGTTCCTTAAACTCAACACTCTAACTCCTATCTCTGTTCTTTTGAGGTGATTTATTCCCCATACCTGAAATGCTGCCCCTTCCAGAAATGTGGCTTTCCTGGCTTCCTTTAAAACTCAGTTCTTTGCCAAAGAGGTCTTTTTGATCCCCTCAGCTACTAATGCCAGTCTCTCTCTCTCTCTCTTTTTTTGCTGAGGCCAATTGGGGTTAGATGACTTATCCAGAGTCACACAACTAGGAAGTATTAAGTGTCTGAGGCCAGATTTAAACTCAGGTTCTCCTGACTTCAGGGCTGATGCTCTATCCATTGCACCACCTAGCTGCCCCTCCTATTCTCTTTAAAGTAACTGTCCATCTTTTTTTGTATGTATCTTAGCTATTCTGTTTTATAGGTTGTTTCTCCCAAATGGCTGCAAACTCCAAGGGAAAAGACTGTTTCTGATTTTTCTGTATTGTCAAGAACTTGATACAATACCTGGCACTTAGTAAGCTGATGGACTGATTTTCTTCCTTCCTGATTCATTATTGGCCTCCACACAGCAGTTGTTCCAAAATTTCTATATTCTTAAACCTATACTGCTCAATCCTAGGTAAGGACTTTACCTTCTAGTTTTAATTGAGAAAATCAAAGACCTCATCATGAGCTTCCCCTTTTCTCTTATAATATCTCATAATCCATCTAATTATCTTACTGTCTACCCTCTCCACCCCAGAGTCTCTCTTTGCTCTAGTCTAAGACAAAGAGGTTGCCCTTTTCCTTGCCAAAGACGATTTACCTATTTCTCCTCTTGATCCTACTCTCGCCTGTCTCTTTAAGATGCTTAGCCCCTTCACCATTCCCTCTTGTTCATCTTCAATCGCTCCTGGCTCCTTTCCTGATATTTAACAGATATGCCTAGATTTTTACCTTCCTTAAAAAACAAACACCTGATCTTGCTATTCACTCAAGCCATTAATCTATATTTCTTTTCCTTTTCACATACTCCTACAACGTGTTGTCCATATTCACTGTCTCCATTTCTTTCTAAGAGAAAATGAAATGTAAGTATTTCTATGTAATAGAAGTATGCAAGTAGAGGAATGTCATTCTCTTCTCACGAACCCAGGGGAAGGCCTACATATCATCTCTTTGGAAAGTAGAAGACTCTGGCCCCTCCTTTTGAAGCAGAAGTTTAAAGTTAAAGCCTCGTGGAAAAAAATATTATTTAAAAAATAGTAGAGGATGATCTTCAGTTGGCCACCTAGGCAAATTTTTGGTCTAGTGGTATAAACTAGTTACCCCATTTGCAGCTGATGTAATTAGCTACAGTTGAGATGGCTAAAATGATTCCTGAAGTCTTCAGGATTTTGGCTGCGCTCTGTTTCGCAACTAGTGGTTGTAAAACCTCACATTGGTATTTACTGATCAATTACAGTAAGTATAATTTCCACTGAATATGAATTCAATCTTCCCCGGAAAGAAATGAGCAACTTTTGATGTTTGATAATATGGAAGAATGTGGCTAAATATGAACAACCAAGTGGGTGCAAATATCATAAGGGGACTAGTACTCCATGCTGCACAAACTTGCTTTTGTTTCTGCATTGCATCTTTTGAAGAATCTAGTATTTGGTATGTGAGACACCAGTTCACATTTTGGGCTGAATAGAGGCTTGTTCTCATTTTCCTAGCTCGTCTGAGATATATGGCAACAGACATAGCTATTGGAAAAGGCCTCTTTAATGTACACTTGACATGTAACATCCCACTCCCTCAACAGCAAATTATACAAATCTCATTAACCAAGTCAAACACACTACATGACCACGTGGCTGACAAGTAAATGAAATTGTTAGTTTGTTACAGTCACTGAAATACTATACTTCACCTAGTCTCAATGTGAGAGGATTGCAGCAACACATTAATTTCAATTAGATTAATGTATGTTACGTGGGGAGTAATAATACAGTAATCTTTAGCTACGAAGGACAACAGAATCAAGTTTTCTTCTTTTAAGGCATAATGAGGCTCTTTTAGGTTCCACACAGCACTTTATTTTGTAAATCCTTAATGTACTCCTCAAGTAAAACTGTATTATAGAAATATATAGTTTTTTTCTAATCCTATTAGATTGCTTACCTAAATTTTTTATCTCCCCTGGTACCTAGTACAATAGTCTGGTATAGTTGGTCCATAATAACTATTTATTGAATAAATAATGCTGTTAAATGATTCTTAAAATATTTTTTATTAAGGGGTAAACTATTTCTATTCAGTCTTTTTTTTAAAATCAAAAAAGCTAACACTACTTTCTAGCTAGGATACCTAATCCATGATCTTAGGTTTGTGCATTTGCCAACTATTTTTGTCCTTTGAAGTCACTAAGGAATAACACTATATATAAATGAAATAAAGAGTTTCAACCAATTGTTGGGTTTTCATTCCCTGCTTCCTAAGCTCTACTAAATGCTGAACAAAATCTGAAAGTTGGTTTGGAGCTTAGGTCATTTAACTCCTGTCAGTGACACAAATCTCTTTAATAATATCTTTTACAAATGAATAGTGCGAATTGAATGCTTTCAATGATAGCCAGCTAAATCAGTTTCTGCAGTTTTGGTCATTATAAACTTCTTTCTTAGACTGAGCTGAAATAGTTTAAATTCTGGAGTAATATGCATGTCTATTCTTTTCCAGATGACTTGAATATATGTATATTTCAATGAACCTGTGATTTCCATCTAATGGGCGATAAATATTTATACCTTCTCATTTTGTATGACTTTTGTTTATATCTTTCCATAGAGCCTAACAATAGGTCCATAAAATGTGTTAGGGCCATAATTTAGGCTCTTAGAGAGAACTCAGTGATACAACAGATAAAGTGCTGGACCTAGAATAAGGAAATTTTATGTTCAAATTCAGTCTTAGATACATCTTAGCTGGATGATCTGTGTGTCTTAGTTTTTTCATCTATAAAATGGAGATGATAATAATAGATTTAACTCCCAAGGTTGTTATGAAGATAAAATAACATTTGCAAAGTCCTTTGTAAACCTTAAAGCACTATATAAATGTTAAATATTATTATCATCAATAACACTCCTTGAAATCATTCCTTACTATCTCTTTCCACACAGCAGTTGTTCCAAAATTTCTATATTCTTCTTAAACCTATACTGCTCAATCCTAGGTAAGGACTTTACCTTTTAGTTTTAATTGAGAAAATCAAAGCCCTCATCATGAGCTCTCTCTTTCTTTACTCCCGTCTCTGAAATGGTGATCCTGACCCTGACCAAGGACAACTCCTCCACACAAAGCATTGATTCCATTCTCTCCCATGTTAACATACTCATCAAGTACAACACAATCAAACCTCCTTTTTCTCTAGATTTCTCAATTTCTCCCTAACTACTAGTTCCTTCCCTGCTACATGTAAACACATCAAAATCTCTCCATTAATTTTTTTCCCCTGGTTTTACTCTTTTTTTTTTTTTTTTTAAATAGCTTCTTATTTACAAGTTATATGCATGGGTAATTTTACAGCACTGACAAATGCCAAACCTTTTGTTCCTTTTCCCCTCCTTTCCCCCACCCCCTCCCCCAGATGGCAGGTTAAAATCTCTCTATTCTTATAAAAAAAAAAAATTATTAGATCCTACCATCCTTGCTAGCTATTGTTTTTTCTATATCTTTCCTCCATTTCTTAGCCAAACTCCTAAAAATAACTGGTCTCTCCATTGGTTCTAATGATTTCTTAATGACCAAATCTGCCTTTTCCCCCCTAAAATCTTTGTCCTTTTTGAACTATTGGCAACATTTGACAGTAGGGACCATACTTTCCTCCTAAATATTCTTCCTTTCTAGGTTTCTGAAGCATTGCTTTGTTCACATCCTCTTCTATCTATCCAACTGTGTCTCCTTAATTTCCAGTCCTGAATCATCATACAAGTCAGAACAACTAACTATGTATCTCTAAGCTCTGATCTTGGGCCTTTTCTCTCTATAGTCTTTCAGGTGATGACCTTAGCAGTTCCTATGGTTCAATTATCTTCTCTGGGCAAATAACTTCAAATCAATCTATCGATTCCTATTATCTTTCTCAATCTGGACATTTCAAACTGGATCTCCTAAAGAAAGATGCCTATTTCCATTGGCTAATCTGCAACATTGATTCTTTAGAGAATGTGGTATTTCATGATAAATAGCTATATAGCATTTTTGGAAAAATATTACTATTAGATTTTTTTATTTGTTTGAAAGAAGCCTGAGGTCACTGAAAGGACAGAATAATTTTCTAAATTCAATCCAGCCTGCTCTTTTCCTATTTAATTCAAAGTCAATTTTCTTTTCAAACAAAATAATTATAATAGTTGTCTAAGACTGTCCAGCTTACTACTTCTTAACTATTTGAATACAGGGCTCATGTCTCTCCTAAGATTCTTTTAGGTTAAATAGTCCTATTTTCTTCAATTGTTTTTCATATATTGCCCCCTTCCCCCCAAAAAAAAGAGCACTTCTCTCCTCCATACTTTTATTAGCCCTGCCTATACTTGTCTTATGGACTTTTATTCTAATCTGTATTCCTGTTTTTTATATATAGATCTTATTTCACCTACTGGATGACACACTCTTGAGAGAGGGAACTGTGTCTTTTGTATCATTGTCTCCTGCAATGCATAAAAGAGTGGTTGTTCAATATATGTTTGTGGAATGAAAGAATGAAAACGATATGCTTCCCAAATACTTCTCTATCCTGGTTATGCTAGTTTACCAATATTCTTCTGACAAGCCTGATAATAAAAGTTATCAGGACATCAAAGGGAGTCTTTTAATCTAGTCACTATGCTTTGATAATAGCTGCTCCACTTTTCTATTTATAAAATGCAACAAAAATTATATAAAACGAGTAATAAAGACTGGTTTCAAATATATTTGGAAAAATATGTAGGTAGAAGAAATTATCAACCACACTAAGATATAGCGATTTACATCTGTAAGTTGTATTTTATATTTTGATCTGTTAGAAACTTTCACATTTAAGGTACTGAAAACTACTATACAATTTTTAATACTATATGTTTTCTGGATATCATTTTATAAATTCAATGCATGCCAGGCCTGGAAAAAGAAAAATCTGCTTAAAAGAAAAAATCTGCTTAAGAGATACCATTTACCACAGGAAATATCAGGTGGCTGTAGGGGAAATATTCTTAGTTCATTGAAAACAGTAATTTGATGGGATACCCTGAGTAGGATTAGAACTCTTTGAGTTTTATGAATAGAATTAAACAATCTTAAATGTAACTCTCAATGGTCTGAAAATGGAATGAATTAATGGGAAAGAATAGTCAACCATTAAGACTAGGACAATATATATATATATATATATATATATATATATATATATATATATATATATTAGAATTATAACATCTCATTTCAATTCAATTCAACAAACATCTGTAAAGTTCTGACTATATACAAACATATGCTGAGGGTTGGGGATATAAATGATAAAAGGGAAAAGATCTCTGCTCTCAAAAAGCTCTCATTCTAAGGGGAAACAGCGCCACCTTCCCCACCAGAAAGTAAATAGGAGGCAATCTGCAGAGGAAGTAAGCATTATTAACAAGAACAGAAAGTTTTATGGGGGTGACATTGGGAGGAACCTCAACAGAAGTTATAGATCCTGGCAAGCAGAAATGAGGAGGGAGTGCATCCCAAATATATTAAAATTAATAGAAGTTTAATTATAATACTTTACAGAAAACACAGAAAAATCCATAGAAATTCTTTCACGCTATAATTTTCATCTGGTTTATTGCCATTTCTACCCACACCTAATTATCTACCCTCCATTTCCTTCCAACCCTGCCTTATTAAATCCTTATTATCTTACCTCTGCATGAGGAAAGGGAGGTTCTGGGAGATACACCTTGGTCTGTTTGTTGTGACAAAGCCTTTTAAAGAAGAAAAAAATGAGTTATATGTCAGTGTAATAGGTAAGACATTCTTTTGGTACTAGTTGCCACCTACTGGTGACACTTCAGACAAGAAATTTTGCACTGTTTAACAAACGTTTTCTTCACAGTGAATCCTACTAATCTACAAAGGCATGCTACAGATACTGAGAATAAAGTTTTTTGAATCTTTTTTTTTTTTTAAATAATATGCTTTAAAAATGATTCTCAAAAATAGGCTGCTTTGATAACAAAGTTTAAAAATAGTTTCTTAATGTGTTGTATTATGTAACGTTATTAATAAATGTTTGTTAACTTAAATAAGCAGTTATTCTGGCCAAAGCAAAATGGAAGATGCAGACTCAGGGAATAAATCCAACCAACAGTCTTTCCTCTTTTATCAACATTATTAATCTGCTTTCATTTTGCAGAAAGCACTATTTCATCAAAATAAAAATTGATTCCTCAAGCCAGATTTTTAAAGACACTTTGAAGGACTAAGGTTATCTGAATTTTTTCTTTGTATTTTAAAAGATAAACCTGAACAGATTTGTCACTAGTGCTCATCTGGATACTGATTCTAAGAAATATAGCAAAACACTATTAATGGGACATCCAAAAATTCTAGTGACTATTATCTTTGGGGAAGGAGTTTTTAACATGCAAATAAGTGTAATATTTTTAGCCTAAGAAGTAAAAGAAGTTAAGAAGTAGTTGTAGTAGCTTGATCTATACAGGCTAGTGTGAAGTAGACAGATCAATGAATGTGGAGTCACAAGATCTGAATTCAAATCCTGTCTGGGACACATTAACTATGTGATTTTGTATAAGTCAAAACCTCAGTTTTCTTACTTGAGAACCTATTTTTGTAGTGTCATTGCTAGGAAAAGTTTTGCAGACCTAAAATTTCCATATAAATATGAATTATTATTATTGTTAGGAAAGATGTTCTATTAAGTTCATAAATAAGCAGAACGGTGAGAATGCTATGTGGTCACTGATGATTTGATTCATCCACAATATCTCCTTTCCTTTCTCACTTGCTTTCTGATATATATTATTTTCATCAAATATTTCTTAAGTATATCTAGTATATAAAGTGCTATGTTAGATGATGAGAGAGATGAAATAAATAAGATAAATAAAGCATTGTTCTTGTTCTTAATGAGTTAACAATCTAGTGCTTCTATTGGCACTCCAAAACATATAGGGATCTGCAGGGAATATAGTACAATTTTATTCAAGACTTAGAGAGTTTCAAGGGAAAGAGACCAAGTATTGGTGGTTCTCTCTGGAGATAAATGAAAGAACTACCTCTGCCTTGAAGCATCAGCATAGATAAAAAATTCATTAGCTGGACGAGACAAAAGTTGCCACAAATTCATGAGAATTAAAAAAAAAAGAAGGCTTTATGAAGGGCAAATGAATGGAGATCATCAGTGACTTCTCAAGTGTCTTCCAGGTATAAATCAATGATCCTAAGAAGCCCTAATGCTCTATTCTCATGCCATTATTTGGCTAAGACTACCATTATTAGTTAGCATTTAAACAGCATTTGAAAGTTCATAAAGTTCTTTGCAAACTCATTACAACTCTGGGAAGTTAGATGTCATTATTATCCCCCGCTTATAGATGAGGAAACTAAGGCACACATAGGTTAAATGATGTGTTCAGAGTCAGAGCTTGTAAAGGTGTCTGAAGCAGGATTTGAACTCTGCAAAAAGCATAATGAATGAAATCAACGTCCAAAGAGAAAAATCAATTACATTAAGAAGATGACAAATTTTATCAGCCTCATATAGGAAGAACCTCTTAGAAGGAAGGGCCAAAAGTTCAAATCTTAAAAATTGCCGAAAAAGAAAAGGTATGCACATTCAAGAATAAACTATGCAATTATAGTAACTGAACAAGTTGGCTGAATCCAGTTCTCTACATAGCAGCAGAATAAAAGGAAAAAGCAGAAAAAGGGAAATTAGGCCAGGAAACCAAAGACTAATATAAAGAAAAAACCATGACTACATAGTAGCAAGATTACAAATGGCAAATTACAAATTACAAAGGACTGTAAAGGCAATGAAACTATTAGATGGAAGAAACAATAAACAACTAAATTATATTTTTGAGAAGAATCAGAGAAAACTGCATTAATAGAGGGATAAATAGAGGGAAAACTAACAAGAAAAGTAAAATAAGAGGATTAAGTTCAATGAGTCTTCCATCTGTTTTAAGATCTAAGCTTGTAGAAAGACAAAGGCTTTTGGTATCTTCTTTTTCAGAAAAAAAGGAAAACAGGTCTCAATAGTGACAAATGGATAGAAAGAGCCAACATAATCAGAAAAGGTCACAATTGTCAATTATACCTATATATCCATTTTTAAAAATGGTATCTATGGTTTGGTAAATAGTACGTGCAAATTGAAGCTGCAGCAAATCTTCATGGCAATGCTTTATTATACAAGGGAAATTTTTCCACCATGCAAGGATAATTCCATATATGTACACATGACACACTGGACCTCTAGTCCTGAGCATGGTTTAATCTATCTCACTCACTGACTGGTAAATATCAATAAATGACCCCAGGTAAGTAAAATGTATCATGGTTAAAAAAGGTTGTGTTAACCAACACAATAATTTGTTAGAATTTTTCTGTAAAATAATAATAAATGTTCTGGATTTTTTTTCCAAGCAGGAAGTTTAGCTTTTCCTTTTTCAGAAAATGAGATGATGTACAGAAATTAAAATAATTTTTACAACAAATTCCAGCAATATTTATCATTTAAAAAATAAACCTTTTTTTTTTGTCTCACAAAAGCAGCAGCAACAGATGAGTTGCTCTGTCTTTAATATTATAAGATCATAGACTTAGAGCTGAAAGGGACTTTGGAGTAAGCTAGTATGATCCTCTTATTTTACTGAAGGGGAGGTGAAACAAGATTTTCTGGGGGCAGAAACAAAGTTTGAACTGAGGCATTCTTACTACAAAGGTGTTATTCTTTCTAGGCAACCAAGTTACTCTGTTTTCTTCTAATTTTCCTCTTTCTGTCTTCATCTCTATGTGTATCTGCCTTTACTATCATCACTGTATCCTATTCTCTTTCTTCCTTCATTTTTCTTCATGATTCAAAAAAAATCCAACAATTTAAGTATATATTTTTTACTTTTAATAGCATTCTTGAAAAGCATTAATTTTCCCATTCTCAAAAGGAAGAAGAGTAAAACACTTTGTATTTAAAAAAAAAAAAAACCCATCTCTAAATCGCTTGTTTGTTTCTACAAAGATATATTTTCCCCAGCATCTGGATGTTACAAGTTCCAAGCAACATGAAAAAGCCTATTTATGGTTGACAGTGATGATCCTACCATCTTTAGAGAAAACATTAACACTGCTTTTTATTTAGGTGTCTTTTAATATAATTTTTCAGGTTATTAACTCTAAGTTCCCTACAGCTATAAATGAATTTAAATGTGAGACTTGTCTGGGGGTGACTGAAGATTCAGCCACTACTGGTCAAATGTTAACATGGTTGTTTGAAATGTCAGACAAGAATCTTTTAAGCACTTGCCCTCAAGGGAATGGCCTGAGTGTCAAATTAATACCACACATTTGCCCGAGAGAAACTGATGTAATGGGCTGAAACTCGAGTTGATGCACCGAGGTCCCAAGCACATGAGGCTAAATAGTAATTGGACCATACTCTATTAATATATATGCTTGGAGAAAAAATGGCCCCACCCACTCTTTGTGCACATCCTGATGTATTGTATAGGAAATGATGATTTTGGTGGATGGAGGCAGAGGGGCAGAGAGAGAGAAGCGGAAAGAGACTGCTGGCTGGCATCTTGTTGCAGCTACTCACATTGCTAATCCCCCTTCACCTCCGATCCTTCTTCACCTCTACTGAGAATAAAGACTGAAGATTTTCCCTTAACCTGAATTGCTGAATCCAGCTGATTTTTAAAATACGCGGTCATCACACTATTCTCCATAACAGACAGGTACTACCCCATGATGAGGATGAATATTGATACATACCATTCAGCAAAAATCTGGGCAAACTCAAGGGAGCTGTTGGCAACAGGAGAGATGAAGTAGAAGGGGACATTGGAAAGACCAGCTGAGTCTATATATTGATAGAGGCATTCCAAGAGGTCATAGATCACTCCAGATGGGTAACAGGGGATCAACACATTACCACCATTCCGTACTGTCAGAGCTAGAAGGAAAAAAGGCAGGAGGAAATATAAGTAGGAAAACAAAGGTATATTTTAGAAAAGGGGCAGTGTGAAAACTTTCTAAGTGATACTCATCCTTTTTTTGTTTTATCTGATTTTCATTTTATTGTTTCACTTCATTTTCTCTAACAACTTCCTACTTCTTATGCAACAGTCAATTCTCTTCTGCTCTTCATAATTCTTTGCCAAGCTCATCAGGCTTAATTTCCTCATCTCCCATCACTTTCTCCTCTTTTCATTCAACTATATTCAAAGATGGCAACCCACAAATATTCCACTGGCCAGCATCCATAAATGTTCCACTTCCATAGTCATGGACTCTCAAATTCTTGTCATTTCATCTTTCCCTCTGCCTTGCAACCCCGAAGCCTGTTCTTTGCCCTTGTCACAACCCCCAATCCCACTACCTCTTAAATTCTTCAGGTCAAAAACCCTATACTGGACAGACATTCCTCCCTTCTCCATTTTGATTCCTTGGAGAATTAATTCAACTATACACTGTCCTTTTTTCCAGAGTCCCTTATATCCCTAATACTATGTCTGATTTTTATCTTGCCAAATTTCAGGCTTGATTACTTTGAAATCCATTGCCTTTATTCCTGCTAATATATTATTGAATGAAGTTGGAGAAAAATCGTAAAAATTATACTGACTTGGTCCATTACAAATTTATGTTATACAAGCTCAACCAGGACCTTGTTACTACAAGGTAATCCTTTTTACACCTCCCTAAATGACTCACTATCTTAAACCATGGAAGTTTTCCCAAATCTCTTCATCCCTCCTCAAACTTCTCATGCCTCTCCTTCCCCACACCCTATCAGTTGAGGCTACCTGCTAAGAGTTCCTTCTCCCCTTCTTATCATATCTCCTCCATTACTCACACCTCAAATGATAAAGTGGCCCTTCTTCTTGCCAAGGTCTACACACACAAATGACTTCCACTCTACACATATTTTCCAGCAGATTGTTGATGCCATTATCCCCACTGCCACTTATCTTCAATTACTCCCCATCTACTGGTTTCTTCCTTATTACCTACAAACGTCATCTCTCCCCTAGCCTCAAAAGTCCCCCTTCATTTGTTCTTTCTCTCCTAAAACTTCCCTTCTTCCTAACTTTCATATGATTGGTAAGGGTACCATCACTCTTCTAGTCATCCAGGGTCACAATTTAGAGGTCACCTTGACTACTGACTCTCATAGCCCCCATATCCAATGGGTGGTGAAGTTCTGTCAGTTTTACCTTCCTTGCATCTCTCCTTATAATTCCCTTTCTCTCACAATGCTAACTGTCCAAGTCCTAATCATCTCATTCCTGAATTGCTACAACAGCTTGGTCTCTGTGCTTAAAATCTCCCTCCACTCATTCTATCTACTACTCACAACTGATTATCTTAAAGCAAAGTTCTGTCTGTATTATTCTCCCTACATTCTACCTTTAATAAACTTCAGTGGCTCCTTCTTACTTTCAAGAGGAAATGTAAAAGCCTCTGTTTGAGGTTTAAAGACCTTCTTAATCTGGTTCCTCCTATCTTATTCACCCTCAGGTATACTGTGATCCAGAGATATTGATTTCCTTACTGTTGTTCTGGCTGTCTCTCATGCCTGTAATAATACTCTCTTCTCTGCCTCCTGGTTTCCCTGTATCCTTAAGTTCCAGCTATAATGCTAGCCTCTACAAGAAGTCTTCTATAATTTCTGTTAATGCTAGTATCTTCCCTCTGATTAGTTTTGATTTATCCTATATATAAAATTTGTTTGTATAGTTGTTCAAATGTTTTTTCTCCCATTAAGACTGTAAGCTCCTTGGGAACAGGAACTGTCTTTTGCCTTTCTTTGTATCTCCAGTGCTTACATAGTGCCTAGGATGTAATAAATGCTTATTGATTAATTTGGCACTATCCAATTTATAACTTTGGCCATTACTCTCAAACACAGCCATCTGTTCTAGCTAGGCTGATCTCTTCAATGTCCACATGTTATCCTACATACATTCCCAACTTTGGTCATGCTTCTTAAATGGAACACTTTTTCTTTTCTCTTTTGTCTATAGGGATAGACAGTATGTTGTAATAGTATGGTATAGTGGGAACAACACTGAACTTGGAGTGAAGAGATCTAGTTTCAAATTCTTGCTTTGTAAACCTTAAAGTCATAACTAAATGTAAATAATTATTATTCCCTATACTAGAAGACAATTCTTTTTTTTTTTATTTCAACCTTTTCTGAACTGCTACAGAATCTGCTTAAAATATTAAAAAAATTTCAAATTTGGAAATATCATCTGAGGAAAGTGAGATCCCAAGGAGTTAGTTACCTTGTTCTAGATAAGAGGGAAGTTGATTACATCCAGCTCAGAGTTTGTACTCTGCCTGGTGATGACCTTTATGATTTTAAATATACATATCTTCAACTGGACAATATACTTTCTCATCCATTTACTTTTTCTTTTCTTTCTTTTCTTTTTTTTCTTTAAGATTTTTAAATTCCATAGAGTCATAATAGGTACTCAAGAAAGTCTTAATTAATTATACTAACTTTTATTCAACTAAGTCACATACAAGAGTCTACTTTTTTTCCCCCTGAGGTTAAGTGACTTGCCCAGGGTCACACTGGTAGGAAGTGTTAAGTGTCAAATCTGAGGTCAAATTTGAATTCAGGTCTTCCTGACCTGAATGCTTTATCCATTGCGCCACCTAGATACCCCTACAAGATTCTAATTTAAAGTAGAATATAAAATAGTCAAATCAATCTCCCTTCACTGGGGTTAAAAGGTTAATTTATAGTTGAAAATGTACCATAGATTTTGAACTAGAAGGAACCTTAGGGGTTTCTAAATTTATTGATGAGGAAATTGAGATATGGAGAACTTAAGTAACTGTCTTAGGGTAAAGCTGCACTCTGATTCTTACTTCACATTTTGTAGATATGTATGGCTAAGAGGTACATGGTCACTAGTGATTAGAAGGATTAACTAGAATTCTGGAAAGCACTGTTAGCCAAGCAAATGTGAAAGAATTTTGTTTCCAATTTCCTTCCTAGCGATAATACCAATAAGTTCCCATGGATAAAGTAGTTAGACTGCTTTCCTTTCTGGAAAACAATCTAATTACTATCTGTATCAGATAATAGATTTTGTAGTTTGGTTGATGTCACTATTACAAAAAAAAAAACAACAACAAAAAACACCTATCAAATTCCTTCTGGGTAGTAAATACAATGTAATGCTCTATTGGTTATTTAAACTACACATACATATACTCACACACAGATGTCCACAAACACAAACACCCACAATTAAAAAAAAACAAACAAATACTTTAACCATACCATTGTTATGATTTCACATCTAATATGATTCCACATAGGCTATTGTTTGCTAAAGTCCTACTGAATGGATCTCTCATTTCTTACTTTCTACATTCCCCAAATCTAATTTTAAAAGCCTATCATAAGAATATTTAATAATTCTTAATTATTTAACAAATGGACAAACAATGGCAGAATTTATTATTGAAAATGCTAAAAATTCTACCTCCTAATCCATGTCTGGACCAGGAACTTGGGATGGTGGGAAAATGAAGGCTAGAGTATGGAATTATGTAGAATGGATAAATATCTTTTCCAAACTAAATGGACATGATGCAGGAAATACTGGGCTGAGAGAAAGAGGTTAATCATAGAGGTATGCTGCTTCCAGTTCAGCCCCTCATAATTCCTTATCCAGAGAAGCAACTCCTGAGTAGCAGGGCTCAGTCATCACCACCAATTAACAAATAAATGCTACCCAGAGAACAGCAAATCAGCTCAGCTGAAGCAGTGAGGCTTCCTGAGAATTATGAAGCACCCTCAGAGATATATGTCTTTTTTTTTTTTGAGATATATGTCAAAGAAGTCAAACTACCATTATTTTTACAACTACCATCTTCCCCTCTATCTTGATAGGGACAGGCCAGGTTATTGAAACAAAAGCCTTGGGAATAACAATGCTTCCAGTTCAGTGCCTTCAGATATCATCTGGGGAAGTAGCCTCTGTGGAGATGTAGCCTGGCAGCTGCTCTTATGGGGATCTTAACCATAGCTACTGAAGACCCAGAACACAAAAGTTCTTGTCATCAAAAGCCTTGGAAGTACCAAAAGGTTCAACATCTCATGATTTTATTAAAGAAGAAGCATTAACATCTGCTTTACATAAAAAGCATGTGCTCTTTCCAAATGACTTGGAGCCAAACCCTTCCACATGTGCTGTCATTACAATGGGAGCTCTTGAAGAGCAGGATCTCTTGCACATTTTTATTCATATCCTGAGTGTTCAGGAAACAATAAGAGTTTAATAAATGGTTCATATAGTCATTCTTTTAAGTATTTAAAAATATCTATTCTGGGATTTTTTTCATGGCTACATACCCAAATTGCTGCAAAATTCTCCTACCATGCCATCAGGATTTGCTGTGGGGATCTGGGTGAGTCCTGTCAGAATGAGAACATCACTGTTTTTGAGAGAAGTTTGGTCCATGGGCTGAAAGAGACCAAAGAAAAATAAGGAATTTTTTACATGCAAAAAGCAGCAGAAAGAGAAAGGAAAGCTATGTTAGAGATAAGAGATTCCAATAAAAGAGCAACAGCTTCTAATTCTCAGGCCTGCTTTATTGGTATTGAAGGAAAATGATGACCTAGTGCAAATAAGACTTCTCTATGAAAATGTAAATGTCAAAGAGGAGGAGGACGTCCTTTTCCTTTGCCCGTTTTTTTTCCTATCTCAGGACCACTGCTTCTCCACTTCTTTCCACCTCTTTCAAAGCCTTTCAATGTCTTCTCTACTGGCTAACTTCTTTCACATTTTCCATCTCTGTGTTTTATATTTGTTGTTTCCAAGGCCTTGGAATTATCTCTTTTCCTTCCATTAGTCCCTTAAAATCTCTTGTATTTTTCAGTGCTCAACTCAAGGGCCACCCATATGAATTTCTTTATTCTACTCCCAATTCAATGTATTTATTTCATATTTCCTTATATGCACCACAAGCTGAAGGAAGGAACTGTTTCATTTTAGTCTTTTTATACTTGGTATTTAGCACAGTGCCGTATGCCTGTGAAACTCCTTAAGAATAGTTTACACCAGTCACTTTATAATCAAATCCAATGGCTTTTTCTCAGTATTCATCTTTCTTGCTCCTTCTATCACATTTGATAGTCTTGATAATGTCCTTCCCTTTAAATCTTTCTCTTTCCATGTTTTGTTGTGCTCTATTTTCCTGGGTTTTTGCTTACCATCTTTTTATAAAGTTATTATGACAGACTTTGTCAAATGCTTTGATAACACAAGCTGACCCTTCGAAAGAATGATTTTCTCCTCATCTTCTATCATTATATGAATGCCTGAAAAGGGGAGTAAATTCTTTAAGTGTTAAAATCAGGGTGTCCAGAGTTCCTGTGTATGTGATTTGAGGTAAATGGTAGTGACTGAGTGTTATCTGTCATGGTAGGTAAGAAGCCAAACTCCAATAGGGAGGCCAACTGTAGGAATGGAGATCACTCCCAGTATAATATGACTGGTTCTCTTGGGTTCTACTGAAGTGGAGTTCTCTAGATAGGGTTTTGAAATGACCATATTGGAACCTTGTTTGGGTAAGACTAATATGTATATATATATAAATGAACCTATTTCCAAATAAGGGTCAGTAAATATATATATATATATATATATATATATATATATATATATATATATATTTCCACATCATCCAGAGAAGGAAAAGAAGGCATAGAGATGGCGTAAGCGGCAAATAAACAGGAATGACAACATTAAATGTCTTGTCATGATAGGAAACATATGACAAAAAGCAAACTTGAAACTGAAAAGAACATTAACCTTCCCAGTTTTAGTCTGTAATATTTTCTTCCTACAAAAGTTAAATGTCTGCAAGCAACAAATCAACAGGTAGATGCTAATACAGCAATAAAAATAATACTTTTTTGGATAGTGATGACATATATGATTAAGTCAAATCAGCTGATTTCTAATGTTAATATTAAAAAGAGATTAAAAAAAAAAAAGACTTTTAATGCTACTTTCCAAACGAAACTGTTACCTCAAATTCTCTACTTTAGCACCAAAAAGCTGGAGATGACTAATAAAACAGACCTAAAGAAATAGATTTTTAAGGGGGCAGCCAGGTGGCGTAGTGTATAGAACACCAACCCTGAAGTTAGGAGGACCTGAGTTCAAATCTAGCAGCAGACACTTAATACTTCCTAGCTGTGTGAACCTGGGCAAGTCACTTAACCCCAAGTGCCTCAGCAAAAAAAAAAAAGAAAAAGAAAAAGAAAAAGAAATTTAGATTTTTAGAGTTACCAGCATAGAGGTGATAGGTGAAGTCATGGAATATTCTTGAGAAATTATACAAAGGCATATGAGTATAAGCCCTCTTGTAATGCCCCTAGTTGGGGAGGAAAAAAGCTTGAATTGGAGGGTACTCTGAAAAAATACAATGGGGTATCATGACCATATCATGACCACTCACCAAGAGCTTCACATAAGAATATTTTATGCAAATACTTAAATGAAAAGGAAAATCTTGTTTTAAATGCAGGATCTACTATATAAAATTATTCTATAAATCTAATAGTTCACTATCACATTTGTCAATAAAAAAACGATCAACCCCGAAACATTGAGGTACTGTTAAGGATATTGTAGAAAGTACAATACTTGTCCATGTTCTCCCTTACAATTACCATGGGAAGTCTATCTAAGATAGTACAAGTTTTCCTAATTTTCTTCTGCTATTACATAGATATTAGTGGAATATTTTGGCTATCTGCTTGCCTTCCTTCATCTTCTAGCTTGGGCAAGACTGATTTGTAATTTTACAAATGGATATATTTCCATAGATGAATTGTTATGCAGAAACTATTTTCCCATTTTTTTCAATTTACAGTAACTTCTCTTCTCTAATCCATTTTCCACAGAGCTGTCAAATTAATTAACCTTCTGAAGGTTGTGTCCTTACACAATTTCTAAAGAGCTTTTCCAAGGCATTACCTATTACTTTTATGCTAGTAACTCTAAAATCTATTTCTTTAGGTTGTTTTCATAGTAATACCAGATAACTCTTTGTACTTGCCAAAGTACTTTGATTGGAAATTTAGGAGTGAACCACCAATCTTATCATCTTTTCCTAATAATCTGTTTCCGTGTTTCTTCTTTTTGTCAATGCACCTATTCACCCGATTCATTTTTCCCTGTCTTAAATTTTGTCAATAAATTTTCACAGTTTGTACTTTAAAGAACACACAATAATTTCTCTCCTTTGTTATTGCCACTGCCCTAATGTGGGTTCTGTTCACATTATGCCTTCTTATTGCAACAGCTTCCTATATCTACTCAGTACATGGGCTTTAACCCTTCCAATTTATATAGCACATTATTCCCCAATTGCCTTCTAAAAGTAGACATTTCAGTATATAAGCCCCCTTCTCTAAAAGCTTAAAAGGCTACTTATTTTCAACCACATGAAATCAAAACTATTCTGCCTGGCTTTCAAAGTCCTTTCTAGAACATTAAGGACTGTTTGTCCACCACAGAGACTGCAACGCTGGCACTAGAAACACCACCTTTAAGAAAAGCAGCCAAACTCTCAGCAACCTTTGTCACTTTTTTTTAGACATCATTTCGTTTTAACAAGGATTGTCTGGATTTCTTGAGGCATTGGCAGTTCTCAAAACTATCAATAATTTTGATGTCAACTGTAGCAACTGTAAAATGTTATAGGAATAAATATTTACTAAAACAAGAGGAATTGAGGAAGTCTGCTAATGAAATTGCATGCTATCTTTGGTGGAAAGCTTTCTACAAGGAAAAATGTACCAGAAGATCAAATGAGATAATACATTATCAAGTGCTTTGCAATCCTTTAAGCACTATATAAGCTTATCATCGGGAAACCTATCAAGGAGAATACATCAGTTTTGAGGCTCATAGCTCATCTGTACCTTCAGTTGTCTTTCCTCCTCTGATGGAGGAGCAAAACATTCCCAAAGCCCCTACTTAATAAAGAGGGCTCAGTAACCTAGTTAATGCTTCATTTCCTACCAGCAATATTGCTTGGATTTGGATTTAGATTTTGAACCACCAAACTTATCATCTTCTTTTCCTAATAATCTCTGTCTCGGTGTTTTGTTTTTTTTTGGGTCAATGAACCTATTCATCTTTTGATTCATTTTTCTCTGTATTATACTTTGTCAATAAATTCTCACATTTTGTACTTTGAAGAAAACAATAAATTTCTCTCCTTTGTTATTGCCATTGCAATAATAGACACAAAAACAACAGTTCCTACCCTCAAAAACCTTATTCTATTGGGGAGGAAATGATATCTATACATATTAAAAAAAATACAAGATATATACAAAGTAATTTTTAAGGGAGCTACTAGCATTTGAGGGGAGAAGGACTTTAGTAGAAAATGGCACTTGAGATGAGCTCTGAAGAAAGCTAGAGATTTCAAATGGCAGAAGAAAGGAAACAATATATTTCAGGTATAGAGGAAGAACAATCTGTTCAAAGGTACAGGGGTGAGAGATAGCATGTTGTGTATGGGAAACAGTGAGAAAGACAGGTTAGCCAGAACAGAGTATATAAATGGGAATAATATATAATCAGCCTGGAAGGGTCTAAGTTGTTGCCAAATTCTGAAGGACTTTAAATGCCAAATAAAAAAATTTGTACTTTATTTTAAAGGCCATAGTGGGCTGTGATAGCTTTTTGGGCAAAGGAGTTGAGAATTCTGTTTGACTGGAGGGAAAGAATCATAACTGATTAGAATTGTGGGAGAGAAAAAAGAATGTACCCTTGACAGAAACAAGAAAACAAGGAAGAAGGTTGAATTTGGGGGGAGCAGGAAGATGTGTTATATTAGGATATGATGAGCTAAAGATCTCTATGGTATATATCTCCCATTTCATACCTCCGATACCGATTTTCGTACTTGAGATTTTATATTTATATTTTTATCTTACTAGTTAACAATCCAATATTCTAACCTGTCAAAATATTTATGTATTCCAACTCTTAATTAGTGTAAAAGCTATCCCTCAATAGCATAATACCTTCTATAAAGATGACATTATTCTATAACACTCCCCTTGATGAGTTCTGTCCAATGGCCTTTATTTTGGGGACGAGTCTAGATGGGTCATGCTTCATTCCCCTTCTATCTGTCATTCTGATTCTCCCAACTTTACCACTAGGCTCTTACAGGGATTCCTCCTTCCTTCTCAGCTCCTTTTCATGTATTTTCTTTCCCAATTAGTATGTAAGTTCTTAGAGAGCATGGACTTCATTTCTTTTGACTACTATTTCTATCCTAGTACTTAGTGCCTGACACACAGTAAGCATTTAAGAAATGCATCTTGTCTGCTAGCCTTTATAAAGTTGATAAACAAGTCCTCTATGCCTTTATACAAGTTATTTGTAAAAAATATAAAATAACATCAGGTTAGGCATAGATTTCTGGGACATTACATTAGACTGGTGGTTTTAAGTTTGCAATGGACCATTAATGACAACTCTTTTAATTCAGATAGTACTTTAGTAATTACATCTGCCAATTCTTTTAGTACCTTTGGATATAATTCATCTGTGTCTGGTGACTTGAACTCCTTAAGAGTAGCAAAGTAATCTCTTGCTATTTCCCTACTAAGATAACTTGGACATAATTATGCCTTTTTATCCTATTTGATTTTTGTCTATCCATCCAAAGTACCAGAATCTCTTTTTTCTTTTTAAGTATCAAAGTTCCCAAAGCAGTTTATGTTTCATATAGCTAAAGTTTATAAAAATAACCACCAAATCCTTTGAAAATATAAATACTGTGACGATGATTAATGCCTAAGATAAAAATACTATTTTTGTTTTCATACTTCTGCTGATTGTACTTGGCTATTTAATACAGACCTCCACCTAAGTTTGGTTCTAATCTGATACATGAGAATAACCTACTTTGCATAAAAAGCATCTGTTTAACTGGAAGATGGGAAGAGTTTATAGAGTATAGCTGGTGTTCTGAAGCCAATCAAAGTCATTATTAGGATAAATAACTTTAACAACTAAATTGTCAGGAAGAAGAGAGAAAATACCTGGGGATGTGTAGTAAGCAAGGAAGAGCCAGACACATAAGACACCTTCTCATAATGTGACTGAATAATCCAGTTGGAACTTCCAAGTGCATATCCAGAGCTAAGGGGAGTCACCTGTACTGCACCAAAAAGCTCCTGTAAAGCAACATAAAATTATTTTTGAAGTTAAAAACCATATTATATGTACCTGTATTTTCTCTCTTTCAAAATGAAAATAGTTTAAAATAAATCAGTCAGAAGGAACTGGAAACTAAGTGGATGCCCATCATTTGGGGAATGGCTGAATAAGTCATGGTATATGAAGATAATGGAATATAACTGTCTTATAAGAAATGATGGGCAGACTGATTTCAGCAAAGCCTGGAAAAACTACATGAACTGCTGCTACGTGAAGTGAGCAGAACCAGGAAAATATTGCACATAGTAACAAGATTATATGATGATCAACTGTGATGGACTTGACTCTTCTCAATGTGGTAATTTAAGACAATTCCAATATGCCATTCACACCCAGAAAGAGATCAAATATGTACTGAAGCATAGTAATTTCACCTTTTTGTTTTTTTCTTTCTCGTAGTTCCCCCCCCCCCCCCCCCTTTGGTCTGATTTTTCTTGTACACCATGACAAATATGGAAATATGTTTAAAAGGACTGTACACATTTAACTTATATCAGATTACTTGCTGTCTTGGGAAAGGGGGAGGTAAGGGAAGAAAGGAGAAAAATTTAGACCACAAAGTTTTACAAAAATGTATGTGGAAAACTATTCATCTATCTGGGGAAAAAAATACTATTAAAAATAAAATGAAATAAACCAGCCAGAAAGATGATAAAAAATCCACATGATCACCACTGAAAGGTATAAATTCTCTTCTTTTTACATGTCCTTCAGGTTTAATCCATTTGTATATGCCATGCACATAATGATTAATGATACAATGAGTAAAAATGATAATCCTTTAGAAGATGGAAGAAATACCAATACTTTTAAAATGTTGCTTCAGGGTTTGTTTGGGCAGCAAATCTATGAGTGAATGACTCTTGGCAAAATTTGGCAGAGATATGTGGTCACTTGAGTACTGTTTCAAAGAAATGTCTGACAGATTTTTCTAGGGCTTTCTGTTATGCTCAACACTTCCTTTTTGTTTTTCCAAAATTTCTAAGGAAATTCTCATTGCTCTAAGGGGGGATAGGAAAAGATACTCTTCTATATCTCATCAAATGGGAACATATACAAGAAAAGAGTATCAGGAACAGGAAAGACTCAGCTCCTCCCTTATTGGAACAAAGAAATTGGACAGTTACAGGAAGGGGAAGTCACTACCAAATAACTTTGAGTTCTGCCCTTGGGAAGAGAGGAGAAAGTGACAAATGATCCAGTAGCTGTCAAGTTGTGCTTTACCTATTCACTTTTTATGCATCAGAGTGGAGCCTCTGGGGATTTAGAGACTTCAAGGAAAGGAAACTAAAGGATTCTTATAGCTTTAGAAGAACATTATGGATTTTAGTTGCTCATAAATCACTGATGTTAAATTAGCACTCACAATTTTCTGAGAATAGCCCACAAGCTGGATTTTACTGAGAGCAGAGTTCACTTCTTGCATTGTGTAGCACCTTCTCCAAGTTGAAACTTCCACTGCGTCTTTGAGAGGAGCAGGTAACAGTCTGTGAATATACAATATGGTATCTGTTACACAACATACATCACTTTGTGTCTGATCAATTTCCCTTAAAAATACAACCTTCTCTTGTTTTCATCAAAAACAGTAAAATAGACTCTAGTCATAGAATAAATAAGATGTAGAACTGAAATGGAGGCCTGTGTTGAACAAGAAAATTTGGTATAAAAGCACACAGAAAAGAGTATATTTGTAATATTTAATAGCAATGATAAGAAATATTAAAATTATAATTTGTTCTAAAGAAAAGGCAATTAGTGGAGTCTATATAACAGTCTGGAGTCTATTTATAATACAATAGGGACTCACTATATATGTAGGCCAAGTAATTCCAATTCGCCTTGTCTCAGTTTGTCAACTGATAAAATGGTGTTAACCAACTTTTTCTTTGCATAAATATTTGGGCTGATTTACTTATTTATTAGTTAAGAATACTTACATAAATAGTAATCACAAATTTCATTTATTTATCAATAAATAATTTGTGATTGTCAATTCAGTCCTATATCCCCCAGAAAGATACATAAAAACAGAGTTTATGTCCTTAAAGAACTTATAAACCAACTGGGAAGTGGACACAAAAAGAACTATGTAAAGAATGGATGCATTCGTAACAACTTGTAATTTAGGAGGCAGCTAAATAGCACAGTAGATAAGAACATGGGATGTTAAGTTCAAATCCAACCTCAGATACTTACTGACCCTCAACAAATCACTTCATTTAACTTTTGCATACCTCAGTTTCCTCATCTGTAAAATGGTGATGATAATAGTATTGACCTCTCAGGGTTTTTATGAAGATCAAATGGGATAATATTTGGGAATTGCTTACCACAGGGCCTGGCACAAACAGTTGGTTCTTAACAAGTACTTGTTCCCTTTCTCTTTTAACAAATAAAATCTTAGGGCACTTTCTGGGCCTCAGAAAGATTAAGTAATTAAAAAAGAGAGGGTACACATGCTTAACTGTAGCCTACTTAGGTAATATTGGGGTTGGGGGGAAAGAATAAAGTAAAAAGTGAACAGACACAACAAAATAATAACAAAAAAATCTGCAAGAAAGCAAAGATGAATAGTTATGAATACAAAGACTTATTATTTTATTATTATGTATGTCTTTTTGAAAAAGAAATTTTTTATTACATATCTTGAATCATCCCTGATGTTCTGCAGGGCACATGACAATGTTTGTTTTTTTCCTTTGATTTTGCATCCAAGCTCTAAACAAATAAATAAAGAAAGAAGGAAAGAAGGAAAGAAAGAAAGAAACAAAGAAATGAGATCAACTGATTTTTCCAATCTTTTTTGGCAAAATTTAGTGGAGCTATGGGAAGCCCCTATGTGCCACATGAAGGAACTGAATCTAAGCCTACTTGGTTTGTGAGGCTATATATGTTGCCACTGCGAACTTTATAGCATCTTGCATCCTCTTTATTTCCACTTATTGTGCCCCAAGTCTTTATTGCCTCTCTTCTGGACTACTACAATAGCCTCTTTACTAGTCTCTTTAGTTCTAGTCTCTCATCATTCCTTTCTACTTCTGATCTTCTTGAAGCACATGTCTGACCCTCTTAGTGCTCCTTGCCCTCTGCCTCCATTCAATGAACTCCAGTGGCTCCCTAGTACTCTCTTAAATTTCCCTTTTCTACATACACTCTGTAATCCAGCAATAGTGGCCTATTTGCTATTTCTTCAACACAACAAGGCACTACTCTGTGCCACTGCACCGGCTGTATCTCCCAGACCTAGAAAATATTCCTCCTCATCTGTTGTTTTTTTAAATTTTTCAAAGGAGAATTCCAAAATGCTTTAGGAAAATTTAAAGAGAAAAAGAACATTTTTAGATGGAAGGGAACAGGGGAGGTGACATGGAAGAAAGTGTGCCCAAATTGAGAGTCTTGGGAAAAGAGACAGATTCTGAAAGGTAGAAGTGAAAAGGGAGTACATCCAGGCATTTCATGCCTAGAAAGAAAGGATTAATATGAAATAGGACAGGAAAAAAATGCTCAACTAAGAAGTCTGTATTTGGTATTAGCAAAAACAGAACACCACTGAAGGTTTTTGAGAAAGAAATTAAAACCGGGGGTATAGTGTGGAAAGAACACATTAACAGTCATGGTGTATAGGAACTACAGAGAAAACGGGCAAGAAGCACAGTAAAAACTTTGTGACTTTGAATTTCCTTTTTCAGCATGGACATATCTTCCTCAGTGCTGTGTTAGCACACAAACAGGTAGGTATATTTCTTGCTATTTTCAAAATCTTTCTGCCTACCACCATTATCAACAGACTCTTTTCCTCTGAGGCTCATTTTTTTTTTTTTTTGAATACTTCAATCTATGCAGAGATCTTAATATTCTCAACAAGCTAATAAATTCTCAAAGAGTTCAGCAGTTAATTAAGCCTTCTTGGAGTTGTCTCTTTTCTATAATCCCCACCCCAATATTTGGGTATTTCTATTTATGTGTTGAAGTTCCCTTATATCTTTCCTTCCTTGTTCACCAACCAGTCTTTACCTCCAATAAGTTTGTGTAGAAAGTGCTGCTTGTTTTGAAGAAAACAAGCGATTCTAATAGGGCATACAAACCAAGCACAAAGGTGCCAAGACAGGGGGAATATCCTCTGTGATAAAAAGAACGCCACTTTGACTATGTCCATAAGAGAGAAAAGGAGTAAAGTATAAAAATTAGAGAGGTAAGTCAGGGCCAAGTTAGGGAGGGTTTTAAAAGCTAACTAATAGTTTATTTTTGATGGTAAAAGCAAAAGGGAGCCATTGAAATTCACTAAAGAGGGGATTGACTATCTCTTCTTTTATTCTTGTCTCACAAATCTCTCTACAGATACAAGGGATCCCATTTCATTCCATCCCGTCTTCTCCAAAAAACTGTCTTCTTTCTCATCTCTACTCTCTTCTCCTACCTACAATTTTCCCTTGTCTCCTGGTTGCTTCCCTGTTTTCATCCCTTAAGATGAAGCCTGTGACATTGCTGATTGCACTCTTTTCTTGTATATTCATTCACTTCTTTCTGTTTCCAGATACTGTTATCTCCTGGTTCGCTGCCAATGTTCCTTCTCCATCTCCTCTGCTGGATCTTCTGTGGCATACCCTCTAACTCAAGAGTGTCTCACAGGGCTCCGTCCTGGGTTGTCTGCTCTTCTTCCCCTATATTACTTCACGTGATGATCTCATTGGCTCCCATGGATTCAATTATCATCTCTATGCTGATGATTCTCAAATCCAATTATTCAGCCCTAACCTTTCTGCTGATCTCCACTTGCCTATCTCTTGAAGTGGCTGTCCTCTAGACATTTCAAACCCAACAAGTCCAAACCTGAACCTCACACTTGGCCACATACGGTACACCCCGTGACCTTGGCCTCCTTGCTTCTGCTGCCCCAAGACACGCCATCTCCAGACTTTGGGCATTGTCACTGGCTGTCTCATGCCTCAAATTCTCTTCTTCATCTCTGTTTCTTGGCTTCTGCTAATCTTAGCTAAAATCCTACCTTTTATGGGAGGCCTTTATTATTCCCTCCTTAATTCCAGTGCCTTTCTTTTGTTTATTATCTTCAATTTATCCGGTAAGTAGTCTGTTTGTACATAGTTGTTTGCATGCTGTTTCCTCAAATAGGCTGTGAGCTCCTTAAGAGTAGGGTCTGACTTTTTCCTTTCTCTGTATCCACAGAGCTTACCACAATGCCTGGAACACAGTCAGGTACTTGATACTTATTGACTAACTGGTTCACAGAATTTTAGAACCTGAAGAAACCTTACAGGCCATCTTGTCCAATTCCCTCATTTTGAAGTTGAAGAAACCAAGGTATGGAGAGGTTAATTAAGTGGCTTGCCTCCTCATAGCCTTGGGACTTGAACTCAGGTAGCCTAGCTTCTAACCCAGGGCTCTTTTAATCAGCTGTAACTGCACACCAGGATAAATAGAGTATTTAAGGAAGACTGATTTACCAGAAGCACTCATGGAGTACAGGACCTAAAACTATCATTGTGAGAAAAACGGAGATGCAATTTTCATATGAGTACCCCACCAAAACTTGGTTCAGAATTCAATATGACCTCAGAAAAAACTCAGGAAAAAGTTCTTGCAAGATAGGTGTGTGTGTGTGTGCGCGCGCGCGCGTGTGTGTGTGTGTGTGTAAAAGGAGAGGGTGTGCTCAGATGGTAAGGAATTCTCATTGTTAAGGCTCTGGCAAAGCACAGTCAGAACTTGAGTCTGGAACAAATGAATTCAAATCCTGCCTCAGACATATATTAGTTGGGTGTCTTTGGGCAAATCATTTGAATTGCTTTATCTTAGTTTCTCTAACTGTAAAATGGAGATAATAGTACCTACTAATTCAAGAATGCTGTGAGGATCAAATGATATGATACTTGAGAAGTGCTTGGCACAGTGCCTGGCACATAGTAGTTGCTTAATAAATGTTTCTTCCTTTCTTTCGGCAAGTCACTCAACTCTCTGTTGGCCTCATTTCCTCATCTGTAAAATGAAGAGAATAATAGCACCCCCCACCCTGGTTGTGACAATTAAATGATTAAACATATCTTAAAGACTTTAAGGTGCTACATAACTGCAAGCTTTTATTATTCTGTGTCATCACTTCACCAAAGCAGAGAAACTCCAACTATAATAGCCTTTTCCCTAAAACTTAAAAGTGTGTAGCAACATTTTTATTTTGGATAATTGGAAACTTCTACAATTCATATGAGAACAAAAAAATAATTAATATTTGTAGAGATTAATTAACACCATAGACCTATAAGAAGGTCCTGGACTAGGATAAAGAATGCTGATCTCCACCTTTAGAGCTAAACTGGGTTTTCATTTAGATGAAGATACATGTTTTATTTTTCACATTTCTACATTTTCTACTTAATCTTGGATTGAGGGTTGGTGAGTCAGAGGCATTTTATATTACAAGGGTTTCTTCTTTCCTTCCCCTATCTTCCCTACCCTCCTCCCTGAAACTGTCTCTTTTTGAAAATTAGTTGTCAGGATAGGAATGAAAAGAGTCAAGTATAATGTCAGAATAGAAAAGAGAAATGGCTAACTTCTTCTAAATAAATCTCAAAAAAGTGGCATCAACTTGAGGTAAGACGCCATAGAGCTGTCAAAAAGTAAGAGAGAAATAGTTTTTTGTATATTAAACTTAGGCTAAATCAAATAGTAATACATATCAATCTCTAGTGATTTAAGGAAATTTGTCAAGTTTCTGTGATCTATGAATTCAAATACTCTAATTTACTGTTATATTTGGCTGATGAACTTCTCACTTATAACTTATGCTCCTGAGAAAGGAACCCTTGCCAGGTCTCCTCTAAGGCAAAGAGTATAAGTATGTTCCTTTCAAGTGGAAGGACCACTAGAAGTGGTAGCCAAAGGTTGGCATTACAATGTGATATTTGCAACATGATTTCCTCACAATAAACTTGAGGGGTTGGAAATTGGTCCAGAGATATTAAAGGATTTGTCAAATGTCAAAGAATTATGAAATGTCAGGGCCAAGATTTCAACCAAGGTTTCCTGACCCAAGTCTAAAGTTTATTCTATTATGTCACACTTCTAGGGACATAACACAAGGACACTTCAGTATCTTTCCTTATGCCTATTAGCATAAGATTAAATTCTGGATCCCAAAGAAATTTTATTCTTTCTAAGTTATCAAATCTTTATCAAATGGCAAACTTTTAGCCTAGATCACTCAGAGATCCCTTTTAGCTCTAAATCTTTGCCAACAATCACTTACATTTATGTCTAAGGAGAAAAAAAAAATGAACCAATTTCCTTTGACTCTATTTTATCCCCTTCTCTAACACTTCAGGATATTTCTTTTAAAAAACCAAGCTTATTCCATCAAAACGATTCACTCACAAAACAAAATTCTGTTCTTGAAGGAAAAAAGCAAAGATAACAATAACAACAACAATAATATACATCCTTTTTGCAAATAAATGTTTATGTTTTTTAGAGTCATCAAAGTTCTCAAAAAAAATTCACTTTC
Source organism: Sarcophilus harrisii (assembly GCF_902635505.1). Taxonomy (NCBI): domain Eukaryota; kingdom Metazoa; phylum Chordata; class Mammalia; order Dasyuromorphia; family Dasyuridae; genus Sarcophilus; species Sarcophilus harrisii. The sequence continues at coordinate 138,723,230 of NC_045427.1, read as the reverse complement.
AAATTAGAGATATTTTGGTAATTTCCATTACTCTAATGCTCTTTCCAAGTATCCAATTTTTCCCCCCAGCAGTCTTAACATGATTCCTTAAATTTGAGTAGTGTATGTCTCTTCATTCTCAGATAGATGCCTTCTGATACCAATAAATATGTGTGCCAATTACATGTGTGTGTGTGTGTGTGTGTGTGTGTGTGTGTGTGCGCGCGCGCGCGCATAGTTTGAGATTCTTCTCTAAAGACAGGGAATAAGAAAAAAATAATAGAGGAAAAATGGTTAATGTCAGAATTCTGAAGGATGGTTGAGGAACCTGTTTTACCATCTATTAGTGGGATGGTCATTTTTTACTTATGTCAGACATGGATAGAGATAGATTGGGGTCATCAAGAAAGCACTACCTCTCCAAAAGAGTTCAAGTTGCAGTCTTTAACTATAATGAACAAAGACAATTATATAAGCATTTGTGAGATAATTTTATGTATAGCAGCTCTTCCTTTCCCATTCTTCCAGTACATTCCTCTCTCACCCCTTAATTTTAATATTTTAAGTATTGTCAAAAGGTGTTTAAAAAAAAAAAGGAGAAGAAAAGGTCCTGCTTTGACTATCATAAGATCCAAATTTTATTGGAAAGAGGTAAAGATAGGATAGGAAGAAGAATGGATATTTATTGCCTGTTTTTTCTTTTCTCTAGTCATGTTTCTAAATAACTTTATGTTCCTCTGCCTTATCTGTGGGTTAAAGAAGCATTATATTCCCTATTACAAAATCTTCCACAAGCTTAATTCTCCTACGTGCCAAAAGCATAAGTCTGACAGTCAAACATCACTTTATGTTCACAATTCAAAGAGTAAAGTTCTTCTAAAGAAGTCTTTCATGGCTTTACTTTAATTCTAAATCTAAATATATCATTCCTTCACTGTTCAGCCAAACTTGTTTCTCCTAATTTGTGACTTCTGGCCACCAAAAACAAAACAAAACAAAACAAAAAATCCTAAAACTATTGTCTTTATTTTCAATAACCTTTTCAAAAGGGTTTTTCTTAAGTCATGTAAAAAAAAAAATGTAGATGATTTATTCTTCATTCTGGTCGGTGTTTGATACGTTTCCTTTCTAAATTAGTGATTTTATATTTCATGGATGGGGCCTACCTCAAGGTCACAAAGGAAAAAGACAGAATTAGAATTTGGGATTTCCTGAGACTTAGTCCAATGTTTCAGATCCAGGGCTCAGAAGTCAGGAAATATTGACCTTGCAAAACAAATTTTTTGGTGCCAAAGTTATTTATGGTATAATAATATGAAGACTCTAAATTTAAAGGGTGTAAGATTAAGTGCAAGAGATAAGGGGGAAAAGGGAAGCAACAGATATCCACATAGAGAAATGAGAATGTAAGAGATTTCTACAGGGGCACTCAGCTATTACATTTACCCCTACCAGCTGTCTTCTCAAGACTAAACATAACAATCAGTTATTATTAAGCATTTATTTTTATCAATGATAAATGGAGACATAGATTTCATGATTTTCAGATTTACAGATGACACAGAAAGGAAAGAGAGTTAATATATTGTTTGTCAGTAAAAACATATTAAATATCTACTATGTACAAGTGCTGTGTATATAACAAGAGACAAAAGATGGTCCCAGGCCATGAGGAGCTTATAATCTAATGGGGGAGACAACATGAAAGCAAATATATCGAAAATAAGTTATATACAGGAGTAATAAGAAATTATTAAAAGTGTGAAGGCACTGGAATTAAGAGGGAGTTGAGGAAGTCTTTCTGTAAAAGATGGGATTTTACTTGCAACTTAAAGGAAGCCAAGAGGGTCAGTAGCCTAAGCAGTGGAAGGATAACATCCCAGGCATGGGAGACTTCCAAAGAAAACTTGCAGTCAAGAAATGGACTGTCTTATTTGTGGAACAGCCAGGAGGCCAGCGTCACTGAATCAAAAAGTATGTAAAATAGGAGGAGCCAGGTTATGAAGGGCTCTGAATGCCAAAGAGAACTTGGACTCTTTAGAAAGTCTCTGGATTTTTTAATTTATTTTTTATTTATTTATTTTACTTAATAGCCTTTTATTTACAGGTTATATGCATGGGTAACTTTACAGCATTAACAATTGCCAAACCTCTTGTTCCAATTTTTCACCTCTTACCCCCCCACCCCCTCCCCCAGATGGCAGGATGACCAGTAGATGTTAAATATATTAAAATATAAATTAGATACACAATAAGTATACACGACCAAGCCGTTATTTTGCTGTACAAAAAGAATCAGACTCTGAAATATTGTACAATTAGCGTGTGAAGGAAATAAAAAATGCAGGTGGGCATAAATATTGTGATTGGGAATTCAATGTAATGGTTTTTAGTCATCTCCCAGAGTTCTTTCTCTAGGCGTAGCTGGTTCAGTTCATTACTGCTCCATTGGAAATGATTTGGTTGATCTCAATGCTGAGGATGACCAGGTCCATCAGAACTGGTCATCATATAGTATTGTTGTTGAAGTACATAATGATCTCCTGGTCCTGCTCATTTCACTCAGCATCACTTCGTGTAAGTCTCTCCAAAGACTCTGGATTTTACTGAGTAGGGAGTTAGACTTGTACTTTAGGAGTTTCATTTTGGTGTCTGAGAGGAGGATAGACTGGAGTGGGGATAGACTTGAAGAAGGCAGACTCACCAGCAGACAGTATGACATACCAGTGTGAGCTGAGCGGGGCCTGCACCAGAGTACAGTAGTGTCAGAGGAGAGGATGAGAGATTTGAGATGGTGCAAGAGTGAAAGACAGAACTTGATGGTAGCTGGACATGGAGGGTGAGAAAGAGGGAGGAATTCAGGATGACTACCAGCAATCTTGAAGGACTGGAACAATAGTGTTATCTTCCTTGACAGCAACCACGACCATTGGGGGAATTCAGGGACTAAGAGAATGATTTCTGTTTTGGACATGTTGAGTTTAAAATACCTAAAAGGCAGTGGGAGATACAAAACTGCAGACAAGCAGAGATGTTTGAGCTGGGTAGAATTAAGAATCATCAGCATAGAGATAATAGTTGAATCCATGGAAGCTGATGAGACACCCAATGAATTAGTACAGAGTAAAAGGAGAAGAGGATTTAATTTAGGACAGACCCTGTGGGATACCTATACTTAGAAGGCATGATCTGGATAAAGATCCAGCAAAGGAATTTCAGGAGTGGTCTCCTAGAGCAATAATAATGAGTCAGGTTTTTTTTTTTTTTTTTCTGTTAAGATCCGTAAATTTATCAGTATAGATAGTTCCCAAAGTTACAATTCCCTCACTTGACTTAGATATCCAATTTATATTGAATATATTGTCTTAAGTGAGTTGCTCAGCTATTGAGAGATTAAGTGACTTGAATATGGTCATGCTGTTAGAATATAAAGAAGATCTGAATCAATTCTTCCAGCCTCTAAAGTTGTGCTGTTTCTTAAAAACAGAAGCAACAGGCAGGCATTTATACAATGTTTTAAAGTAGGTAAGGTACTTTCAATGTTATCTGATTTTAGCATTTATTGTGACTATTTCACCATTTTACAGATTAAGAAACTGGCTCACTAAAGTTAATTATCTCTCTCCATATAACCTTCAAAATTAGCACAATGACTACTTGAATTTATAAAGTTCTTTCCTCAAAACAACCCTGTGAAATAAATAAAATATTTCAGCTATGTGGAAATTAAGATTCAGAGAAGTTAGATGACTTCTCAAACAGAACTCAACTGCCAAAGCTGGAGCATCCTTGTGTTTACTAAACTAAACTAACCATTATTTGCTCCTATCTTCTGTTTGCCAATAAACAGATATCTGTGTTTTTCTCCTGTGAATAACTCAACCCTTCTGCCAGCTGTCCACAGAGTGAGCTGTTTTTAAAAATGGACCAATTTATGTGGCTGTCTTCAACAATGAATTGATTCAGACCAGTTCCAATTGTTCAGCAATGGAGAGAGCCATCTATACTTTGGGAGAGGATGGTGGGAAAAGAATGTGGGCCACAACATAGCATTTTCACTCTTTCTGTTGTTGTTTGCTTGCATTTTTATTTTCCTTCTCAGGTTTTTTTTTCTTTCTAGATCTGATTTTTCTTGTGCAGCAAGATAACTGTAGGGATATGTATATCTATATTGGATTTAACATATATATATATATTTATTTAATAGCCTTTTATTTACAGGATATATGCATGGGTAACTTTACAGCATTAACAATTGCCAAACCTCTTGTTCCAATTTTTCACCTCTTACCCCCCCACCCCCTCCCCTAGATGGCAGGATGACCAGTAGATGGATTTAACATATATTTTAACATGTATTGGAATACCTGTCATCTAGGGGAGGGGGTTGGGGAAAGGAGGGGAAAATTTGGAACAGAAGGTTTTGCAAGGGTCAGTGTTGGAAAATTACCCATGCATATGTTTTGTAAATAAAAAGCTATAATAAAAAAAAGGAAAGAAAAAATGGACCAATTTACCTACATATTCAATAATATGTTCTAATTAGAAGACTGGACAGAGCTAGGATAATTGGGGGAGGGAGAAGAAGAGAAGGTGCTCATCAAAAAGAGAGTAAAGACAAATAATCCTCAGATAGGCAGTCCCAGAGTGGAAGCATTATAATGAGATTTGTCTGGTTCTGATTTTACCTCATCACTCACAGATATGGCCTATGCCAACTTACTTAATATCTCTGGTTCTCAGCTTTCTCAATTGTAAAGCAAAGGTAATAATATATGTGTTCCCTACCTCATAAGGGCATGAAGATTAAATGATGAAAAAAAAAAATATTGTACAAAGTACAAAATAACCTAGACAAATGAACTGTCTGAATGTGTAACTAATATTATATTGACAGAGGTTGCTTTTGTCTTTATGTTCCTAGTGCCTAATAAAGCACTTTATATGTAGTAATTGCCTAAAAAATATCGATATTGAATGATTAATTATTAAGTGAAAAAAGCTCTGCTATTTCTTACCTTTGTACTTCCTTATTCTTCCACAAGGAGGCAGATTGAGCCTTTGGCACTCTTTCAATGAAATTTACCAATTCTTCCATAAGAAGCCTATAAGTTTAAAAAAAAAAAAAAGGATAAATAAAATACTACCCTTTAATATTATATCCTAGTAGAATTTTGTTGACTTTCATCATTATCTCTACTATATATAAACTTGAAGACATTTTACACCAAGTTCACCAAAACGATTTTTTTTTTTTTTTTGATATTAGGAAGTAACTTCATCACTTTTAAATAGGAACCTCAATTTTTTTTTAGCAAGAAAATGACAAACTTGGGCTAAATGATTCCCAAGATCCTTTACAGCACCAAAATTCTATGAAAAAAGTGCAAAAAAAAAATCTGAAAATTAATTTTTGATTCATCTCTACAACAAGGCTGGGTAATTTGTATTACTAAAAGTTATAATAACTACTCTAATATGCTCTCAATAATTAATAGTCCTGACTTTCAATAGGTTTATTTAGAAAAAAAAAAGAAAATTCTAAGAGAATAATTTATAGGGAAAATCAAAGATGGGGAAATTTTTCAAGTTAAAAACAAAATAGTTAGACATTTGTGAAATATTAAACTTCTGTGTGATACTCACTGATTTTAAAATTTTATTAGGAGCTAGCATAATTTGATGTACAGCTGAGTGCTGTGAAAACTAACATTGAAAATTAGTAAAAGAACCTAAATAATGAAAGCCTTTTGAAGACTTCAAGTCTGAATGGATAACAGAAAAACACAAGAAATGTGTTATTGTGTTAGTCCAAATGTCCATCCAAAAAAGAAGGCTGTTTTTGCTGAGACACAAAGGGGAAAGCTTATGTCGGGAATAATTACCTTCAAAGGATCTAATATTCTCAAAGGATCTAAATTCTTTAATATTCTCCAAATATTTCTAAATTTCCTTAGTGAACTATCAATCTTTATTGTGTGTGTGTGTGTGTGTGTGTGTATAAATGAGTACATTACTATGCTGAATAAAGCAGAACTTACTTTTCTTCCCAAAACGATTTCTTTCAAGTCTTAAGAGATTCTAGTTCTACTATTCTAAAATTTTCAGTTATGCTTCCTTCCTAATGCCTTATCATCTAGACTGAAGGGTTTAACTATTTCTAAAAAATGACTCTTCTGAGAAAGGTCTCCCACTCCATGTTCACTGTACTTGCTGAACTTTCTCCACAATCACTCCTTCTTTCTCTAAATATAGTGACCAAAATGAACAGACACACTGGGGGAAAAAAAGACGCAATAAGATTTTATGAAAATTTAGTAGCAATTATATGGTTTGTTTTGGCAACTGTTACAGGAATACAAAAAATCTGTATCTTCAGGAATAATGTATAACTTCAAGATCCTTTGCTGGTTCATGACAATATAGTGCCCATTACTCTGAGATTAAGGAAGTTAAGTGACTTGCTCCAAAGTACTGACTAGATCAGAAATGAAATTCTGAAATTTTGCCTCCACATTATCTATTCTTCCCATGATACCACAGTTCATAGTTGAACATTACAAATAACCTTGTTAGCTTGAAGCATCAGATCTGAAGAAAAGCAGGAAAATGCTCAAAGTAAAAAGGCTTCTTAAAGCACTTCTCATACCCCAGAACCCAAAGTTTCACTGTCATAGCAGTAGCAACAAATTATCTACATCATTACTCTTGTCTTTGTCCTAATCATGCTGCCTCCTGTTCTAATAGTAAAAATCTAAGACCTAAGGGGAAGTATTTTGTGTGTTATGTTGCTTGGATTGCTCTTCCCCCACCCCCCAACCCGGCCAAAAAAATTTTTTTCTGATAATTCCCTTTCAGTGAAGTTTATCATTAATTTGTGGGTCTACTGACAAATCTTCTGGAACTTTCTCTTTATGACTTGGCATTTCACTAACCAGATATCTAATAATATCATTATTAACTATTATTAACACTAACTAATATCTCTAATATCATTTCCCTGAGGAAGGTGTGTATTCTCTCCTTTAAGAGTTATAGAAGACTACTCCTAGCATCAATTCTGGGGAAATTCCAGTGAACATTTTAGTGTTTGCTTATACTTTTGTTTCAGTTATTCATCACTGAACTAAAGCCTCCCTTGGGAAAAAACTACATGAAACATTTGATATTGAGGATAAAATGTTTTTAACAGGCTAAAACTGTAAGTATATGGCTCTCACCTTCCAATTTGCACAGTAGGTTCTGTAGCATATACTGTCCCAGTAAAACCGGTGTGCTCAGTGATGTAAGGTAACGCCATCATGCAGTGATAGTTTGAAATGAGGATCACATCTACTGTAGACAGATCTATTAGCTCGGTCTGCAAATAAAGGGGAGGTGGGGTGGGAAGAAATAGGATGATGTATATCCACTGAAGGAGCATAGATCATCACAAAGTGACTGAAAAATGATGTTGTCAGAACATAGAGAAGTAATTTATATCTCAAAAAGCCAAACTACGTCTAAGCTTTTTCTGAACCACTTTTTTCCTTAGGTTAAGGCACTTCCCAATATTATTAGCATGTGGTAAGACAAGATCACTAATAAGGAAATGTACTTAGTCTACAAGCTGAGATATGATACTAATTAGAATATAGTTTCCATGAGCAGGGAAAGATCTTACTAAAGCACATGTCATCCCATCCCTTAATTCAATAAATTTCAATGGCTCTCTCTTACCCTCAAGGATCAAATAGAAAATACTGTGATGGCTCTTGAAGTCCTTCATAACCTAGCCCTTCTCTATTTCTAGCCTTATATACCTTTTACTCCTCTCTAGATGCTTTGCAATCCTATGACACAAGTCTTCTGGCTGTTCTTGATAAGAACACTATCTCAACTCCAGACATTTTCACTGGCTCATAAATGGAATATTCACCCTTTTTTTCCTTCACATTCTGAATTCCCTGGCTCCCTTCAAGCCTCAACTAATGTCCTACCCTATGCAATAAATTTCCCCCTAGTCCTTTTTAATCTTAATATCTCCTCGGCTGAAACTTATCTTCAGTTATTATCTCTTCTCTAATTTGTGTGTATATAGTTGTTTTGGGTATTGGCTCCCCACGAGAGTAGGGCAATCTCAGAGTGGGAAAGCACGTCTTCAGCGAGACTTAACAATATTTATTGTCTTCCCACTTTCACTATTCAACTGCCTTGTCTGCTCACTAGATTGGTTGTTTTTGAAAGTTTTAATTCCCTCAAGTACAGCTACACCCAATATAAATTTTTACTCTAAATATCATTTCCCATTAATGTTGAGCTTTCATAAACAGATTTCACTATAAATTCACAATAACCTCTCCATTTCTGCGGAAATAATAATTGTTAAAATCCTAGTGTTAACTCAATGGAATTGATACAATGCTTGTGTTTGCACCTTCAAGAATTCACACATTAGCTCACACATTGGAGTTCACAAGTATGGGAGATTCACAAAGTTAACTTTGTAACTTTGTGAATTCACACCTCCCATAATCTCACTCTCAGAGGAGGAGTCAACCTTTGAGAGAGCATAAAAACAGTTGAACTCAGTCAGCAGAGTTCAGTTGAAAAGATTCAGAGTGGAGGAGCGTCAGTTCAGAAGAAGCCAGGAGTTGGAGTTGAGCTAGAGCCAGAAGTCACTTCGAAAGATTGACAGAGTGAGAGCTCAGTTTGGGAGATTGAGAAGCTAATTCTGCAGTTGGGCAGAACCAAGATTCAGAGAGAGGCTGAAGCTAGCAACAAGAGCTCTCGGAACCAAAGAAAGGAAAGAGAAAAGACTTGGAAGGAGAAAATAAATATTTGGATTTTATCAGCTGGCTGCATTTGAAGTGATTATTACTCTGACCTGAAACTAAGGCTGCCTCCAGAAAAACCTCCCCAGAAACCTGCTCCCAGAGAACCATCATATATTATAAAAAAGAAGAACACCACCACAAATAGGTAAGTCATAGAGACCAGCCTAAATGCTATATATCTCATAATCTTTTTCATATTTCTATCTCCTCTCAGGCTCAGTACATTCTCTATGTTGATGGTGTTACTAATCTATGGCCATTAATAATAAATTTTGAAAAAATATCTACATGTCAGAGGTCCTACTAAGCTGAAGTCTGAGCACGGGAACTCAGTAAACTGCTTATCTTATTAGGGTAGCTATGGGGTTAAAAACTTATCAGAAGAGCAGGAGAAATCACAGCAGGAAAAAAAAAAGGATGGGACTGGGGAATGAATTAAGTTGTTTGAGCAGCAGCCTGCTAAAGCTGAAAGATTGTCCTTTCAATAACACTTGGAAATATCATTCCTAGGTTTAGCTTTATCTGTTGAAATGTAGAACTTTATTTTTCTTTTAAAGTTTCCTAGCTTTCTATTGAGTGGCGAAATGTGTTCTTCAGTACAAGACCAGTCATTGTATTTACAAGTTCAGTTACATTTTAATGTTGATTTCATTTATAGTATTGTGTATATTTTATATATTCTACCCAATACCAGATGATGTAATTTTTCTACGCTTCTCTCACTGCCTCACATTTATAATTTCTTAGAGTATAATATTCTGTTATATGCCAAAATTTGAATAGCCACTTTGTTTACATTTTTTTCCTACTATAAAAAGTAATACAAAAACGCTTTGGTATATATTAGATCTTTTCTTCTGTTTTTTTTTTTTAACCTAATATATGCCTATGAACAGAATTGCTGGTCAAAGGGATGAAGAGGTTAGTGACTTCTCTCACATAATGTCAAACTATTCTTAGAATGATTGGGAAAAACCCCTAACACAACACAACTCTATTTACAGCATATCAGCATGCCTGTCTTCCCACAGTCCTACAATGTTGACGATTTGCTTCTTTATCTTTGTTGCTGACATGGAAAATGTTTTCATATGGTAAGTTTGTTCATATCCTTTAACCACTTAAGCTACTGGAGAAGAAGTTGTATTATGTTTTACAAGTAAGTATTCTAGTTCAAGGAATTTACAGGAGGAGATAGGATGATACTAGGATGATACTTTGAATAGGTACCTCAGGAGTTCTTGCCTTTCCACAGAATCTTGTAGGAAGGCTAAATTAGCAGAAAGCAGACTGGAGGTTGCTAGATGGTAAACCAAGTCACCAAGACGATATAGGCCCATTATCAGGATGCTAAAGAAATCCCAATTGTCCCATGAAAACTTGAATTAGGCAGATGCAGGATGATACAACATGAAGTATGAAGTGAGTAAATAAGAGAGAGCCAAGGAAAGAGGAGGAGAGTAGAATGTATAATTCTGCAAAGACCAGTATTCATAAAGTAGGGTGGAATTTAATCTATGCTGTCCAGCCTATTTCTTCACTACAGATGTTAGCTAGAGCTATGGGAGAATAACAAGGAACTAAAACACACCTGAATTCTTGTTGCATTCCTTTTGAAGCAATAAAGCAATGATGGAGGAAAGGATGGGGGACAAGATATCTGTCAGGGACTAGCATATCTACTGTTCAGCACTAGCTTTTGGAGAAGATCATCAGTATGTTGATTAAAAAGTGGGAAAATTTTCGATCTTAGATACTCTCAAAAATGATTTGCTAATTAGAGAAAGACAAATGAAATGTCCCCTCCCATGTGTGTGTATATGTGTGTGTGTGTGTGTGTGTGTGTGTGTGTATCTAAGAGTCCCCTGAAGTACTATAATACAAAAAATATAAGAAGACTTTTAAAAACAAACATGGCCCCAGGGATTATTTATCAATAATCAGACTAATAAAAATGATGATTTTATTCTTTGTAATTGTTATATTAGAAAATAAGACCAACCTGGAACTTGTACAAACTCCATTATATTAACCTGCAATTATATAAATCTGTCATAATACATGTTCAATTTCTATCTGGGATCAGGAAAAATGATGAACATTACTCTCTACATTTTAATTTCATCTTGTAAAGTTATAAGAGATACAGTATTTTGTAGTAAAATTAATTTCAAACTTTACCTCTGGTAAACAGAACTCAGGCACAGAATCTACAAATACATGACCGGAACATTCCTTTAGTTCCTAAAAAAAAAAAAAAACACACACACACACAAAAAAAGTCAAAAGATACAATGATCAATATTCCAATAAAAGTATATATTTTTTTGCTGAAGCAGTTGGGGTTAAGTGACTTGTCCAGAGTCACATAACTAGGAAGTGTTAAGTGCCTGAAATCACATTTGAACTCGGGTCCTCCTGACTTCAGGGCTGGTATTCTATCCACTGTGCTACTTAGTTGCTCCACCCAATATTTTCTTTAAAGTAATACTAGTTACTACTTTCTTGTCTTCTATTCTTCAGAGCACTAGTTTTTGTATCCATAAAAATGGGGATAATAATGTCCAAAAAGCTGTGGTGTATTTTAAAGTTTTAACAGTTTTAGTTTAAGCTATCAGTATTTTCTTTTCCATTTTTGGCGCCATTTGTTTTTATTTATAAGCCTATTTGGAAAATCATTATTATTATGCTTATTTTGTAAGCCTAATATGAATAAACTGAAGAATTAGTTTTTACTTAATTTAGTCAGCAAGATCTTATAGTGAAAAAACATGATGGAAAATTTGTATTTAAATCTGTTTATAATACTTCTACTTAGTAGATTAGTTGAGACGTTGTTTTGGATAAGTTCATCATCAATATTTTGAATTAGTTAAACACCACAAGTCAGGCATGAACAGAGGCACTCTACAAGTAAAAAATAAACCAATGGCAAACAGCCCATGCATAAGAATGACTGATTGTACTTTGCTTTTCTCTCTGACAACAGTAAGGTTATTTTGAGTTGATGGTGGTCTCTGATGGCAAAAACAGGAAACTAATTGACCCAACACAGGTTACTAAATGTCAACAATGGAAATGACTTTAGAACTATTAGTCTCCAAAAGTGAGGGTGTTTAATTAATCAACCAAAGAGTGGGAAGATGGATTATAATCTTTACTTATAAGAGCCAATCTTGGACTTGTTTTCAACATACCATGTACTCCCTTCAAAATTATCCATGCTACAGTAGCCTCCCCAAATGTTGGTTCTCAGGGTGGTTATACACTAATCAAAATGATGACTGAGACACCTGAGGCATGTTTTTGCTTTGGGGGAAAAAATTAATTGAAGATTAAACATGAAATTTTCAAATCTAATTTTATTACTTTCTTGTTTTGATCGGAAACAGAAATCTCAAAGCTTTAAGGATACCTAGAGTAGCTGAGTTTTCTTCACTGTAAAAATATAATACTTTATCTACATTATGGGGCAAATAGGCCAATCCACAAAAACCTGTTTACCAAATCACCATTTATAATAGTGGTTACAGGAAAATAGATTTTGTGTCCCAAAAGGCTATCTTACAAATTCACTTTAGAACTTAAAATGTTTACAAGTTTGGGACATCCTAATAATTTATTTGCTACTTTGCATGAATTTTCTTTTAGTTTGCTTACCAGTTGATGCCAAAGAGCCAACACAAGACAGACTGAAGTAGTACAGTTTATTCACTCAGAGTGAAACACACTCTACCAGCAAGTGGATGGACATGTGTGACTAACAATTTGGCTACTCATATTATATATTACTTGACACAAAAAGGAAAAAAAGGGTGCTCACAATAACATAGCTGATTATCCAAAGAAAAATGTTATCCTTATAAAGGAAAATGTACTGGTTGCATAGGAAACAAAAAGAATGTGTCCTTGTTAGTATAGCTAGTTGCATTCAATCAAAGAGAGCGATATATCATTTTTGAGACAAGATAAAGGAGATGAATGTGTCCTTGGGCTGTGGAAGTCCTCTTCTGTAGCAATCAGGGGGGAAAGAAGCCACTAAAGGAAACCAGCTGTTGTGAGCTGGTCCTGCTGTTCTTATGCAGAGGATCATATGTGGAAAAAAATAACCAATAAAGAACAAAAATGGAATTATGCCAATTCTGAACAGATCACTCTTAGCTCTTAAAAATCCACTTCTAACAGAAGAAATCAATCTCTAACAGCAGACAAAAGAAAAGCTCAAAAATAGAACTCTAATATAAATCAGTAGTCTTAAAAACATTCACAATTATAGTTTGTTTCATCCTCTTGAGTCCAAAAGTTGCTAACATGCTACTGAATGTCTAAAATTTGCACTGTTTTTCCAACTATTTCCAACAATTTCTCAAATACAAGGTCAATATCCCCATCCCCACTATTTGCAATAAAACTATCTCTAGAGAGCACTGATTCCCATATAAGCTTTGGAGACATACGCCTATATATATTTAAAGAGCTCTTCCTTAGGAAGCGCTTAGGATCTCCAAGGAAAAGTCAAGATTTTTAACTATAATTTGGGTAACTGAGGCCAGATTTCTGATCCTTCATATTAAAAAAAAATCAGAATTCAGTACTCAATGAACTTCTAAGTCCAGAGTCCTCCTAATTAATGAGGTAGAACAAGCACCAGAAGTAGTGGTAAATAGTTTTGAGACAGCATCAAAATGAAAAAGGAATATTACATGGAAAGAGAATGAAAGAAAGTGAGAGAAAGAGAGCGAGAGTGAGAGAGAAGAGCGTAAGAGCATGAGAGAGAGAGAGGGAGGGAGGGAAGGAGAGAGGAGGAAGAGAGAGAGCGAGCGAGCACGTACAAAAGTGCATTAGTTCATTACAAGGAACAGCCATGACAAGATTAGGTCAATTTAACAAGGGGAAAGACCATTCCCTAAGGGAACTTACAATTAACCAGGAGGAAGGAACCACTGTGGGAAAATTGCTATGAAATAGTACCTTACATTAGACTAGGATAAGGGGAGGAACCAGGAAGAAATTTGGTAGCTCAGAGGGAGTAGTCAAGGAGGAGCCAGGTGAAAACTACCAGGATACCCAGGTCCCAGATATGCTAAACAAGACAATAGAGGCCCAATTTAGGAGCCTTCTATTATCCTACACAAAAAGATTGTCAAGGAAACTAAGATCTCTGGAAGATTGTGTTAGCATTTTCTGGCAAGGAGAGAGAATAAGCTGGTTTCAGGATTCACATCATAATCACTAAAACAAACCTACATGAATGAACAGTGACTTGGGAAAGTAAGTATATGTTCCCATCCTTCAGCTAAACAATTTCATTTTTTCAAAGTTTACTTTTTGTTGGAGAAATTTTTTTTATTAGAATATTTTAGATATTAGGAATTTAGATTATAGAAAAAGATGTTTCTCTCTATCCAAGTTTCCTTGAATATGTGTGTGTATGTGTACGCACGCTAAGTAGAGAAGCAAGCCTTTATAAGTTTCATATATTTACCCTCTTAAACTAGTACTAATTCTTACACGTCCTACTTTTATCCAGTATCTTAGGAAATTTTCTTTAATGAAGAAGAGAAGAAAGTAAAAGTCTACTTATTTAAAAGGTAACTTAGGTAGCAAGTGTAAACTGGAGGTAATTAAAGGCAAAAAATAGTAGACTACAAGATTATGTAAACTTCCCTAGGTCTCAGGCTTTGAAAATTCCAAATAGAAAACCAGTTGTCAGAAGAGAACAATTCCTATAAAAACAGAACTAGCTAACTAAAGTTAAAAAAAAAAAAGAAAAAGAAAAAGACCAAGGCAGGAAACAGTAAGACTATATAAGAATGTGTGGAAACGGTGAAGAACTTACAGATCAAGCACATATCAATTAGAGACTATTAGCTAAATTAGTTGAAGCCTTAAGGCCTCAGTTTCAGCTTCTCTGGAGTCATGTGATTTTAGATAAGGCCTGGGCTACATTCCATTGTCCAAAGAAGGATACCTGGCAAGAAGCTATACATCACCTTACCTACTGCATTCCACTAACCAAATAAGGGAATAGAAACTTATGTAACCAATCACAATAAATAGAGGGTCTGAATTTTATACATTGTCTGAAATGTATAAAAACTGTGACTACTCTCAAGGAAGTGGCCCTCCTGCTGTGAACTTTGGCTCACAGAATGGGATGGTCCGCTTCTTGAGATTCTAATAAATAATTCTGCTTTTAATGAGTGATCTCTGAGTAGTCAATCTGGGTAGATGTCTTTGTCCTGAACAAGAAGAGGCCTATAAAAAAATTATTTAGTGCTAATAATGCTCAGAATAAGCTGAGGTTGGCAAGGAAAGGTAAGGGCAAGAAAAAGAAGGCTTTAAAAAGGGATTAAAAAAAAAGTGGCATCAGGGACAACTGGAAACAGCTGGGTGCTTCAGTGGATAGAGGAGGCAAGGAGGCCTCAGCCACTATTAATAGTATAATGCTGGGCAAGTTACTTAACCTCTGTTTGCCTTAATCCACTGGAGAAGGAAATGGCAAATTGCTCCTATCTCCATCAAAAAAACCCCATGAATGGTCTCAAAGAGTCCAAAGAGTTGAAGGACAGAACAACAACAAAGAAAGGGAAGGAACATTTCCCTAGGGCCTCAAAGAGTCAAGTGGTGACAACAGAAAGATCAGAGCTGCTCAATTCTTTTTTTTTTTTTTTTTTTTTTTTTTTTGCTTCTGTTTTCACAGCAGAGGAAAACAGCCTTTGGATTAGAAAGAATTGACCAAAAATGGCCCATAAGGAGTTGATACTCCTTTGGATTAAGAGATTTGCTAGAAAACATATCTCTTCTGGGTGAAACTGTCACATGGTGGAGAATTACACTTAGTTATATGTGTATGCCAAACCATTTTACAAATACTCAGAGATAGCTCAAATGAAGAATAAAAGTATTTATTATTAGAATCTTGGCAAGAAGCAAACTTCATCAGACTGGACTTCAAACCAGTCTAGAGAGGTTAATTTCCATAGAGATTGAAATTAGTTATATAGTCATGACCACAAGAATAATGCTTGGAAATAACATGAACTTGTTAAATTTTGACCTGAATTTTATGATGGTCAGTTTTGCAACTGCTTACAACTGTTTACCTTATTTCATTTCCCCAGATAAAGTAAATCTCAATCTACCTTAATGATTTTATAAGAAACCATATAATCTCCTCACAAAGAGATTCGTTTAGAGTTAAGTAATCCATTAAACTAGGATAACCAAGGAGACTTGGTTTATCTCAGGCTTCCTCAACAAATAGAAATTACCAGTTTACAGATCCTTAGAATGTCTCCAGTTCACTAATTAGTTAACTTCTTCTAAGAAGTTAAGTAAAGGTCCAGGAGATCAGATATTTCTACTAGAGGAGCAGGTCTTTTGTTCTCCTTCCCAGAGCCTTAATGATTAACAGACCCTTGAATTGAGTCTGGAATTATCAAGTGTGAGGTTTAGGTTTTGGGGTTCTCTTCAGAATTATCAAATGACTATTCCTGGGAAATCCTCAGTTTCCCATTATACTAAGTTACTAAAAGAAATGACTTCTGGGATATCAAGAAAAAAATTAAAAAATAAAACAGGAAGGAAAGTGGCACAGCATTAGCAAAGTAAATAAAATTATAAATTAGCAGTCATCAAAATTATTCATAGAAGAGGCTAAATAGGTAAGAACCAGAAGCAAAAGAAAAAAGTCTTTGTATTTTATACAATGCCAAATAATCTGAATAGAAAAGATTGCATTCTTAAAAAGTCAGAGTACCAAAGAACTAGGTATCTCATATAATAATGGCAAGAAGGAAACGTAATCAAACAGAAAGCAATTTTTATTATACAAAAGTTAAAAGCTTCTGCATCAAGAAAACTAATGAAGACAGAAGAGAAGACAAAAGTAAACATGAAATCTTTTTTTTAATCAAATATCAGTTATATCCACATTTGACAGAATTGACACAAATGTCTAAGACCAAGAGCCAATTCTTAGTAAAGGAGATAAAGGGTCAAAGGATTAACGTTTTCAAGAAAAAAACAACAAAGTATAAATGATCATATGTAAACATTCCCCAAATCATTAATAAAAATCATGAAGTTTTATCTCATCACCTGCAAGTTGGCAAAAATGACAAAAAACAAGACCAGTCAATAATTGAATGCCTGTGGGAATAATGGTACACCAATGGCACTGTTGGAATTGTAAAGGCTCAATTGTTCCATATATCAAATGTGAATTATTCAAGTAAAAATAAACCGTTTATACCTTTTGACTAAGTATTGTACCTTTTTTTCCTGTTTTCTTCTTTCTACTAGTTTTTATTTTTATTTTTAACTTATTTTTAAAAAATATTTTAAATTTAAAATTTTAAATAATTATTTAATTATTATTAATTTAATTAATATTTTATTCTACTATATTTATATAAATATATGTATTCAAAGAAGATACTGAAATAGATTTTAGTTCATCAATTTAAGAATACTCTTTAGTAATGTAGTTAACCTCCCGTCCATGGCTCTCCATAAATTACAAAAGGGTTCAACCCGATGTTAACAAGTCAATATTTGTTATTGCTGGCTGTCTTTTCTGATTTTTTGATAAAACCTTGAAGGTACCATCTGTAAGACATGACAGATGTCATGACATGTCTTACTCTTGCCATGTGAGCAGACCACCTTCTTTTCCTATCACACAATTCCTGAATAATGTGTCCTTTACTCTTAGCTTTTGTTGGGAGTACCTAACTGTTTATATGTTGCAGCCTGCTTACATCCACCATGCAATGCTTGGTTTTAGTTCTTTTGAGACAGCAGTGTTCTATGTCTCAATCCAAATAGCCACACTGGTAAAATGTCAAGATTGGAAGGCTGGGCCTTTTCTTTCATGGGAGACCAATCACTACACCAAGCTTTGAATAATTACTAATTTCTTCTAGAAACTCCTGCAATGTTTGGGGTGTGAAACAAGCAGTCCTGGACAATTGGCTATGTACATATAGCAGAGTTTAAAAACTCATTATTTTATTTATGAGTTTATAGACAACTTGGTGTTACCTTTTACAGCTATTTCTCTCCATCTGACCAAGTTAAATTAGGTAGTTACTAACTGAGGAGCATTCAACAGTGTCAATGAAATACCTATTGTCCATTTTCCATTTTATTTTTCCAAATAATTGCTTAAGTAATTCATGGATAAGTTATGTCAACTGTATGTTCTATCTTTTTTTCCCCCTTGAGTGTGATGGGAAACTGAGGACATCTCAGATCTGTTAATCATTAGGACTCTGGGAAGGGGAGCAAAAGGTTTTGCTCTTCCAGTAGAAATATTTGACCTTCTGAACCTTTACTTAAGCTAACTAATTAATGAACTGGAGACATTCTAAGGAATCTGTAAACTGGGTAATCTCTAAACCAAGTCTCCTTGATTATCCTAGTTTAATGGATTACTTACCTCTAAACAAATCTCCTCTTTGTGAGGGGACTATATGGTTTCTTATAAAATCATTAACTAAGGATTCAATTTACCTGGGAAATTTGGGAGATAGAGTGCTCATATTGGATAAAGTGAAACAATTGTAAAACTTGTTAAACTGACCATTATAAAAGTCAGGTCAAAATTTAATAAGTCCATGTTACTTCCAGACATTAATCGAGATAATGAGAATTGACTGGATAAGGGGAAGGGGGTGGTTGTCATGATTTCTTATGGCTTGTAACTATATAATATGCCCCGACTTCTGAAAGGGTGACCTCCTTTTTACTGGAGACCTCAGTTTATTGGATGTCTGGTCTTCATGAGGTGCCTGAATAAAGCTTCTATTCTTCACTTTGAGAGATCTCTGAAAAGTCATTTTTAAGTTAGATTTAAGTGATCCCACACACCCCTCATTATTATTCCTTCTTTCTTCTTCTCTCTTCCCCTTCTTTTTTAAAACAAATTTTGATGTCAGATCTGATGAGCTGATGGTCTGATTTTACACAGACAGCTAGCTTAAGGATAATTTCCAAAGTAAAAACATTTTTTTGCCTATCTGTTAATTTAATAGAAATGAAAAGATCACGAAAAGGAAGCTGAACTCTACAACTGACTGAACTAATGATAATAAAAGTTGGTGATAACTGGATGAGTTATCAAAATGAGATGAGATAATCAAAAAAGAAAGAGGAAAAAAAAGGAGGTTCTATGGCAGAGTAGTACTGGGGCACATTAAACATATGAAACAATACATAGATGATTCAGCAGACAAGATCGGGAAGGATCAGCCAGAAAGTTGGGGGGGAGGGGAAGGGGGGAAGGGGAAACCATACAAGAACAGTGTAATGAAAATCCAGGGAAAAGAGAATATCCAGAAGGAGGCAACAATCATCTGTGTCAAACACATCAGTGAGGTCAAGCAGGATGAGGACCAGATCAATCTCCTGGAGCCTCAAAACCAAACTAAGAAATTTATGACTGATCAGTATTTTCCTGTGTTCTTTAAAGCTAAGTGATTTATTAGGACCCTTTAGCTGGCTCAGGTATTTCCTTGGTTACTTATTCCATATCCTTTCCTTCATTCTTGAGTATTTTCCACTAAATTACAAGTTTATTTTCTTTCTTGTTTCTATTTCAGTTAGCTAGTAAAAAGATCTTCACTCATCTCCAAAGTAAACAACTAAATAAACTGGACCCTGTAATAATAATTTAGATTTAAATAATAAAACTAATAGTTTAAAGAAAGCTTTTGTTTAGAAACAGTATAATGCTATTTTAGGCATTTGTATCTAGTGGTTATATTAAGCTTGACTTATTAACAGTAACAAAAACATAAAAAGATTTTAATCTGTTCTGATAAACAATAATTTAATGGTAGAAATGTACTGAATTTTCTAATGAGATTTTAAAATGAAATCCAACAATATACTGTTAAAAAAACACATCTGATTCAGAAATATTTATATAGACTGGAATTGAAAATTGACATTGCTTTAAAATTTATCATGTTTCTGCTAACAAAAATTGGAAAAGGCACTGATGATATCAAGGTCAAATACAAACCAGAAATGGGGGAAGGGGAGAGAGAGAGAGAGAGAGAGAGAACAAATAAGAATGTTGTATTACATGAAGAGGTTATCTTAAAAATCAGAAATTATACAGTATGTCTCAAAGAAATGTAAAACCTGTTTCCCTTCAAGTACCTTGGGTTAGATTTTTACAAGAAAATTTGTTAATGGATCAACTGAGAATACTTGGCTGTCAGTCACCAACATTTGCTAAAGGTCATTGTTTGTAGAAGTGTCTTAAGAGCTGGTTGAGAATATAAATGAAGTCAAAGACAAATTTTTTTTTTTTTTTTTTTTTTTTTGCCATTATGGATCTTAATATTTAATTAGGGAAACAAAAAAAGTTAAAAGAATATACATTTAAGGAAATTACTTGTAAAGGAAACAAGCATTAATGTAAATATTATTGGAATATCAGAATACAGCATTTGTGGTTTTTTGAGTATAGCACAAGTCATCAACATTTAATTATGGACCTGCTCCAAGGTCCACTTCCATGAGACCGTTCTCTAATTCCTTTAGAATTAGAAGAATTCTAGCTGGAAGTGATCTCTTCCTTTAAAATTCTTATAGTCCTTTGTTTCCTCATCTACCTTTATCACCTTTTGTTTCTCCAGTGCATAGCTCAGTATTCTGAATAAGGGAAGTATTTAGTTATTTTTCAATTAAAACGGTTCCTTCTTGGGAGCACAAGATCAATGAAAATATGGGGTTTGCATTAATGCTGACTTTATTTAAACAGTATTACTTTTTAATTTGGGGTCAACATTCACTGAAAACAGTTAAGTCATACATCAAGCTAAAGACTTTAGATATTTAAAACTATTAATTTATTAACTTGTAGAACATCAACTAAATTTTTCTGCATATGTAATTTATTATTTCATTCTCCTAGCAAGACTCTGATTAAAAGAAAAACAAACCCAAAACTCCTACTATCTTATAAAGACAAGTCTCCTTCCCTCTTGCTGTGCAAGTAACCAATCCGTAGCTAAGCCAACAAAGATGTTGAAACCAATTATAATGTATCTGCCAAATAATAACAAATGAGCAATTTTACTTAATGGCAGAGTCTCCTCAAGAACTCCGTCAAAATATTAGGAATGATTCAATCCAGATCATGGATGTTTCATGTTGTCTGATCTTAAATTACTTTTGTAATTGCATTCCAAATAATACTGCATATTAAGGAATATCTGCTTTCTACAACAAAGCATTGTCTCTTGACCTTTAGCCTTTTTTGCCCTGGTAACTTTGTCATTCAAAACATTCATGTGAATTTTTTTTTTAACATTACTCTTGAAAGAAATAAACTGCAAATATATACCATATAAGTCATTCTCCTTGGTGCTGGAACCTTCTGAAACCTTAGTAGGAAAGAACCCTTTCTACCTTGTATGACAGCTACATTGAAATAAGATCTAGTGATTCTCTATATGTTATAACTTTTAAAAATCAGTTTTTACCATGATTTAGTTTTTCAATATTATTTAGTTTGCATTTTAGCTGAGGGCAAAGTTAAAGGAAATGCAGCTGGGTGGCTCAATGAATAGAAAGCACTGGATCTGGAGTCAAGAAGACCTGAGTTAAAATCTGGCCTCAAACATTTATTAACTGTGTGACTCTATGCAAATCACTGAACCCTATTTGCCTTAATGTGATGGAGAAGAAAATAGCAAATCAATTCAATATCTTGACCAAAAAATCCTCATGGACAGCACTAATGTGCTTTGGATGGTTCATGGGGTCACAAAGAGTCAGACATAATTGAATGATCAAACAACAGAGTATGATGTAAAAAATTATTTCTTGATTTAGCAATGCACCCAAATTTGTCTAAAAACACACACATACATACATTTCTGGATATACACATATACACACATACATGAGCAAAATAACCTCTTTGGGCTATAATTTCCTCATCCGTAAAATGAGGGGATTGGATTTGACAACCTTTAAGGTCTAAATCCATGATTCTATAATCAAATTTTGATAAATTACAGTATTTTAAGAATAGCCAAAGGTCAGCAAAGTGGTTACAGTCAGAAGTACTTGTGTTCAAATCCAGCCTCAGACACTTACTAGCTATATCACTTAACTCCAACTGACTATCAAAAAAATCAAGCTCCTTCTTCTTATTTAATTTTCCAACTGGTTGAGATGAAAAGAAAGTCTCTGGGACAAAGATAAACTCCACCTTAGCATGATATAGGAAAAAACTAATTTTTCCTCTGTTGATTTTTTATATCTTTGAGTAAACCATTTCACAGAACTGGGGAATCTCAAAGCTAGAGGGACTTCAAAGGCCACTGGATATAATCCGAACATGACCAAGAATCTTTTCTATTAAAATTCCCAATAAATGATTATTCAGTCTTCAATCAATTAACATTGAGTTTATTAAGACATCAAGTGAAGGGGACTCAGTACTGTGTAACGGGAAACTGAGGATTTCCCAAGAATAGTCATTTGAAGAGAACCCCAAAACTTAAACCTCTCACTTGATAATTCCAGACCCAATTTAAGGGTCTGTTAATCATTAAGGCTCTGGGAAAGAGAACAAAAAACCTGCTTCTCTAGTAGAAATATCTGATCTCCTGGACCTTTACTTAACTTCTTAGAAGTTAACTAATTAGTGAACTGGAGACATTCTCCAGTGGAATCAGAAGAAATGGATATGAATTTGGACTCTACTATCTGCTATCTGCTACTTCTGTCAACACGGGTCAAAACTGGGTAATCTCTATTTGTTGAGGAAGCCTGAAGTAAATCAAGTCTCCTTGGTTATCCTAGTTTAATGGATTACTTACCACAAATATCTTTGTGAGGCGATTATATGGTTTCTTATAAAATCATTAAGGTAGATTGAGATTTAGGTTATCTGGGGAAATGAAATAAGCTAAACAGTTGTAAGCAGTTGCAAAACTGACCATCATAAAATTCAGGTCAAAATTTAACAAGTTCATGTTATTTCCAAGCATTATTCTTGTGGTCATGACTATATAACTAATTTCAATCTCTATGGAAATTAACCTCTCTAGACTGGTTTGGAGTCCAATCTGGAGAAGTTCGCTTCTTGCCAAGATTCTAATAATAAATATTTCTATTTTTCATTTGATATATTTCTGAGTATCTGTAAATTGGATTTGCCGTACCACACAGTACCTTTAAAGCCAGACCATTTCACTTTTGGATGATTCTGTTTTTCCTGAAATCCTTTTACTTTTTCTTGAACTTTGGGTCCCTCATTTGCAAAACAAACATAATACTGAACCATCTGAAGAGTTTATTTCTAGAGATCTCACCAATAATAAAATTTTATGGTTTCTGGAAAAATCCATTTCAACAGTTTGAATCTATGACCAAGGGGCTACACAATTGTGTATACTCTTTGACCCAACAATATCACTACTAAGTCTGTATCTCAAAGAGATAAAAGAAAAAAGAAAATTGTTATATGTATAAAAATATTTATATCAGCTTTTCTTAAGGTGGCAAATAATTATAAATTGAGGAGACAACAGCAGTTAGGGAATGGCTAAACAAGTGGTATATATGATTGTGATGGAATACTGCTGTGATATAAGAATTGATGAAAGGACAGTTTCAGAAAAACCAGAGAAATAATACATGAAATAATGCAGAGTGAAGTGAGCAGAGCCAGGAGATCGTTTAACAATTAAAACAATACTGTAACAATGATCAGTTGTGAAACTCTTATCAATACAACAATCCACAGGACTTATAATGAAAAACATTTATATATCTCCAGAGGGAGTGCAGTTGAATTCTTAAGTGCAAATTGATATATAATTTTTTTCACTTTCTTATTTTTCTTGTGATTTTTTTTTTTGAGGGGAGAGGTGCAACATGGCTATTATGGAAATGTTTTGCATGAGTTCACATGTATAATTGATATTATATTTCATACCTTTCTAATGGCTAAAAAGGGAGAGAATTTGGAACTCAAAAATTTTTTAAAAATGAATGGTATAAATAATAAATTTAAAAAATTCAGTTCAAGAAATTTAGTTATAGTCCAACAACAAAAGAAGATGACCTAAGATTCAGAATTCTAGAATTCTTTTTTTTTTTTTTCTTATTGTTCATTCTGTAGTTAAAATTCCTTCTACTCTGTTGTGCTTCTAGCCATACAGCTAGATAAATTATTGAAAACTGACCAACTTACTAGATAGATGTCATATTAAAAAAAACCCACTATTTTAAGATACTTTCATTGTTACTGTCATCTGTTTCCTATGTTGAAGCGAATGCTACTTTTGATTTAGTGTTTTGAGGGAGTTTTAAAAATAGCTTTGCTAATATTTGAGTCATATCTTTCAAAACATAAAAACATATTTTTATTTCGTTAAGTCTTTTAAAGATAGTGGAGCTGTTGAAGAAGGCTAGACTGAATTCTTCTGCTAGTGTTATCTTGAAAATTGTCATCTTATTTATTTTTAAATAGTATTTTATTTTTCCAAATAAATGCAAAAATAGTTTTCAACATTCATCTTTGCAAAACTGGGTGTTCCAAATTTTTCTCCCTTTCTACCCCCTTCCCCAAGACAGCAAGCAATTCAAATAAGTTAACTATGTGCAATTCTTCTAGACATATTTCCATATTTGTCATGCTGCACAAGAAAAATCTGACCAAAGTGGGAAAAAACACAAGAAAAAAAAATTTAAGCAAACTTATAACAAATAACAAAAAAGATGAAAATACTAAGTTTTGATTCACATTTTGTCTCTGCAGTTCTCTCTTTGAATGTGGATGGCATTTCCATCTTAAGTCCTGGAATTGTCTTGGAGCACCTAACTTGGCTTACTTAGCATCAGTTAACATAAATCTTTTCAGGCTTTTCTGAAATCAGCCTGTTCATCATTTCTTACAGAATAATAAAATTCCATTACATTTATGTATCATAAGTTATTCAGCCATTGCCCAACTGATGGACATCCGCTCAATTCATTGCTACTACAAAAAGGGCTGCTACAAACATTTTTGTACTTAAAAAACAAAAAAACAAAAAAACAACAGCTTTACTTGAAAAAAAAATGCTTGATTTCTAGGTAGAGCTTATAGCACAATATTTGAATAAAGAAGTGAAGACACTTGAGTTGTACTGATAACAGTATACCCCTTTTAAAAAGTAGCTCATATATTCATTGCTTTAAAATTTCCAGTTTTCTTTCTAAAATCTCTTGTACTGTGAAATAAAAAGTATATTCAATGTGGAATCAGAAGAAATGGATATGAATTTGGACTCTACTATCTGCTACTTCTGTCAACACGGGTCAAAATCATTTCAACTCTTCCTGACTTTCCCCTTTTATCTGTAAAATGAAGCAGCAGTCCACAAGCATTTATCAAGTGATTACTGTGTGCTGGTGCTATGGGTGCTTAATGTGGGGCCAGGGACCTCTAACACTGAATATGGAGTGCTAGGATATGGCAGTAATAGATTATTTTTATAAAGTATTTTAAAGTTTACATAGAGCTTTCATCACAATCATCCTAGAAGGTAAGCAGTATGTTTATTATCATCTCCATTTCTATAGAAGGAAACTGATATGTAGAGAGTGTAAGTGATTTAGGATCACAGAATTCAGAGGTAGTGAGGCTTCTAATCATCTAAGTCAATTCTCCTCATGAAGAGAATAGATTAGAATAGAATTGATTATTTTTTGTTAGCTTAAAAACTTCTTTTATTGACAACTTTTTATTTTACTTTGGTAGTCATTTCTTCTTCTCTAGATTGATCTTGTCTAGTTGATAAAGAAAATTTAACTCCTTTGCTACAATGCCTCATCTGATATTTTTGCACTCTGCTATAATGAAAGATAATGCTTCATTATCTACTTTTGGATCTTTATTCTACCCCTTTAATTTTACAGATGAGGAAATCAACAATGAGAGAATTGAATGGCTTGAATACCACACACAGACTATGAACAACAGAGTTGAATTCAAATTCAGGTCAGCTCCTCCCAATCCCTGCCTCTTTCATTCATTTATGTATTTTTACAAGATCATCAAAGAATGAAACCTTTAGCACTGATCTTAGTGTGTCAAGACAGTATGGGACAAGGGTCAGCAAAGCTGCCTAGCTGCTATAATAAATACAGCTTATTCCATTCTGGTCAAGCAGCTTTCTGTAGGCAAATAACATTCTCTTAAGTCATCATTACCTTGTCCAAGAAAGTATTTCCATCCTTTAAAGCCCAGCCAGGAAGATTAGACAGCCTGGGACTGAAAAACAAAAACAAAAGATTAAACTGATTAAGTACAGCATAAAGGCAGTGATTTTTTCCTAACTGTATTTTCTCAAAGTTTAAAACACTCTGTAATTACTGGTAACTCTATCTAAAATGGTGAAAAGAAACTTTTCAGTGACAATTACAAGAATTTTGCAGTAATGGGAAGTAAAAATCAAATAGCAGCCACAGTTTTGAACTAGATTAGGGAATGAATAGAATGCCACTGAAAATAACAAAGTAAAGAGATGAAACCAAGACAACAGTCTAGCAGACAGAATCTTCAGAGTAAAAAGTCCTTCATTTTATTCCAATCTACATTTCCAACTTACAACTTTCTATAGGATTAATTCTCTTATTCTTAGTGGCTTGAATTTACCTATCTTATAAAATGAGAGTTGTTTTTGGAGTGGTATGGTAGAATAACTATGGACTTGGAATCAGGAAATTTGTGTCTAAACTTAATGCTGACATGCAGGAGATTTAAGTCTCCTCATACCTAGGACACGTCAGTTTCTCATATGTAAAATAGGCATAGTAATTACTGTACTAAAAGCCAGCATGTGGACAGAAAGCTGGCCTTAGAGGCAGGATAACTTGGGTTCAAGTCATAACTTCAAATGCTGACTATGCCCCAAGCAACTCTTCTAGAGTAAAAGATGAATAAATCCAATCTATATCACTGGAGGCATTTCCAAACTAGGACTTTGGTTTTTATGAAGAGAAAGCTTTGGAAATAGAAAAGTGTGGGTTATTAGTATTACCTATCCACAATGTTACAGTTTGATAAAATAAAGTTTAACTAGTTTTTCCAAAAATCAACTTTTTCTTCATAAAAACCAAAGTCCTAGTTTGGACTAGTCTATCTGTGAAATAAATGTTTAGAAGTATACATCTCTGTGAAATAAATGTTTAGAAGTATAAGACAGAAGATTATAATTAATGCTCAGAAGGGACAGAGAAGAGGTTTTAAAAAAGAAAGACAATGTATTGATGAGAGGTAAACTTAAAGATTAAGGACACAGGGAAAGAACATATCAGGCACAAGAAACTGATAACAAACAGGACTTTACCTCTGAAAAAAATGAAGGCTTCATACTTGAAAACATAAAGTGGAGTTACAGATGTAGGACAAAAAGGACTCTGTAGCCAGAAACCAAATAGTAGTATAATTCTCTCTGACATTTTTTTGGTGGGTTGTGACATTCTAAGTGGTGATTGATTGATATGAAATAGTCTGAACAGTCACATAAATAATGTGAGCAAGTGTATTGCTCTTCTAGATAGATAGAGTAAAGTTAAGAGCTTCCTGCTTTTTCATTCTGCATGCTTATCTTGGGTTTGAGAAAAATAGTGAGAATGTAACTATTTGAGGAAAATGGATTTGGAAGAAATGGAGTTGGTACAAATGGTGTCTGATGGAGAATTCTTTAGCCAATGTGGAAATTTTCTGTACCCGTTAATATTTAATATTTCAATGGTTCTTTGATATCATGAATATGGATATGAATAGACTCACTAGTGATTCAAATCACAATCTATCCATGAGCTTCATGGCTGGAAAGGACTTTACAATCTATCTAGTTCATTCTTCATTTATTTTATATATAAAATATAAGTTGAGGAAAATTGTGAGAGATTAGTGACTTGCTAAGGTTACAAAAACATTACAGATGGCAGATGCAGGATTTGTAGTCAAGTTTCTCTGTCTCAAGAGTTGGTCCTCTTTCCACTGCTTCTCCTTCTGTGAGATTTTTGTCTCTATCTCTTCAAAGATTCCCATGGAGGGGGGGAGAGAAGGGAAAGTCCACTCTTGATTTGTCTAATGTTGCAGATATGCCAATGGAACATATCAGCTCTCCAAGCTTCAACACACGGAGAAAAAAATCTGATAGCTGTTTTGTTACTATTTTGCAACATAATTTTATCTACTTGCCTTAAAAAAAAATTTTTTTTGGGGGGAAATGGCACGGATTTTTCAACTTTGATCCTTGCACAGCCTTGTGTTTCAGATTTTCCTTTCCCCCACCCCTTCCCCTAGATGGCAAGCAATCTAATATATGTTATATATGTTAAAATATATGTTAAATCCAATGTGTGTAAACATATTTATACAACTCTCTTGTTGCACAAGAAAAATCAGATCAAAAAGGAAAGAAAATGCGTAAGAAAAAATGCAAGCGAACAACATCAAAAAGATGACATGTATTTTAACTCTGTAGTCCACATATGTATTTAAATAAGGATGATGGGATCAATTCTTTAAAACACTGATGTGATCACAGATCCACTGAGGTACTGAAACAAGGTTTATGTGATTAACTTCAGTGAAGAAGCAAAGCTATCTTGAAGGGGAATGATACATCTATTATTTCTGATATGTAGTATTTTCATCTGAAAGTGTTTATTCACATGAATAATTCATTACTTAAGTGTCTTTTAATAGCTTTGTTAGGTGTGACAATCTTAATTTCCTTACTAACATGGTCACACTGCTAAAATGGCAGTCAAATAGAAACTGTGATGGCTATTTTGATGTTTGGAGAGGAAAGCATCAAACTAGCTCTACTCTGCTAGTTATTAAACATTTATAGAAATGTATATCTTTTGGTCTGACTTTAAGAAAACTTAATACCTGAGAATCAAGTAACATGTCTTTCACTTGCATAATATCAAAAGGGAAATGAGATAATCTACCCGAGTGTATTTTCAGTAACTGATATTTACATCATTAAGCACTCAAACTTTTCATTTAATAATTTTGAGTGGAAATCTTTCTGATATTTATTAGAAAATAACTTTCCTTTTATAATAAAATTCTAAAAGATCTGCCTCTGGGATTTTATTTGTGGAAGAAACTTTCAGTGTAGATATTCTCTTTGCTGATGAGGATGACCACAACTTGCAGAACATTCAGTCTTGGAAAGTTGCCTGGGGGCATTTAGATTTAATGGACTTGCCTACAGTTATAGTCACAAAGTTAGTATGTATCATATGAAGGGTTTAAAACCTGATAACCTGTCTTAAGTCACTCCTTTATCCACTATGCTAAGCTGTTTTTCAACTAGACTTAAATGCTTTCTTGGTGATTGTAAGGGTCATCATTATTAATACCAATTATTGGACAGCTCTACAATAGCGCAGAGCATTCAGGAGCTGTGAAGGTATGCTGAGCTGTTGCTATTGTGTTTCCTTTAATAATCTTCCCCATTTTTCACTATCTGCTGGTTTTAATGGGAGAAGAGGCGTGTGTATGTGAAAAATCCAATAACCATCTTTGTTGGGATTGTCTATAAAACAAGAGCAACAAGGCTCTAAGTAAGGCTTCTGTGCACGAACAACATGGCATTTATTTGTTACAGTTTAAGTTTTGCAAAGTACTTTTTATATGATCTCTAATTTGGTCTTTACAAATTACTTAGGTGCTATTAGTAGGTTAGGTAGGTGCTATTAGTAATCTTCATTTTACAGATCAAGAAACTGAGGCACAGAGAGGTCAAATGACCTGTCCAGGGTCACAAAGCATTAAGTGAGGTAGGATTTGAACTCAGTCCTTGAGACCACGTCTTAGCCCCCTATCCATTGTGCTACCTAGCTTTCTAAATAGAAATCTGTCAAGAAGGATTCCTGGAAGGGATTCCTGTTGAGGCATTAGCTCAACTATTGCCTATCTTCCTTACAGCTATTTGGGAATCCCAAAATATAGAAAGTTGAACTATCTTAGGCCCAAGGGCTAGCAGCATCCTTGTTTAAGCATAAATTTAACATTTAGTAGTACCTTTAATCTTTCTGCCCTTAACTCCTTCAATTTATTCTATATTCCATAACTCCTTGTTTCTCTGCAAAATAATACTCCCTTATCTCCCAGAAAGAGATTTGGAAAGATTTTACCACTTCTGCTTCTATAAAGTCACCACTGTGTGCTACTAAAATGCCCTTTCCTCCAATTTTCTCAACATATTCTCAGATTCCTTTATTTAGGGTAGAATAAGAAAAAAAATTTCTTTTAAATAATAAAAAATGTAGTTGCTACCTTTTTATGTAGTGACTTAAAAGCCAATCTTTAAAGGTATTCATGCTTTGTATGCAGGTATTTCTACTGGATTTCTACTGTCCTCATTATAAACAATAAATTAGGAGAGAATCTGGAAGGCTGAGTTTCAAGTTCTATTTATGCCATAGTTTCATCTTACAGTTTGGGAAAGTCATTTCCCTTGAATTTACTTAATACAATATAAAGATATATATTAGACATAAAAAGGATTTTTTGAAGGAGTCAGAAGATTGATAACCATATGCCTTTGGCAACAAAAAGACAGAATATGTCTTATGTAATAATATGGATGGATTAGCATAAATACTTCCACACTACTGGAGTGAAGAAACATACTTCTAAGCTCACATTTTCATGATTCTGGATTTACAAGGTCAAGAGTATACAAGAAAATTTAATATATACTTTAACATATTTAACATGTATGGGACTATCTGCCATCTAGGGGAGGGGATGAAGGGAAGGAGAGAAAAAGCTGAAACAGAAGTTTTTGCAAGGGTCAATATTGAAAAATTACCCATACATATGTTTTGTATATAAAAAAGCTATAATAAAAAAAATGAGTTTTAAAAAAAAGACTATACAAGAAAAATAGGATGGTAGCCAATCATTGTGGAAGAGACTCCTTCAAATAAGATGTTAGAGAGAAAGGACCTTAGAAGTTGTTTAAATCTGAACAGACATCCCTTCCACAAAATCCACAAACATCTACAACATTTTTCAGTCTCTGCCTAAAGAGTTCAATAATAAAATTTGTAATCTCTACCAAGGCAGTCTATTCTACTTTGGGGAAGCTCTATTTTTTTTGGAGGGGGGGAGGAAGAGGGTATTTTATTTTTAAAATACATGTAAAGATAGCTTTCAACATTCATTTTTGTAAAACTTTTGTGTTCCAAATTTTTCTCTCTTCCTCCTGTACCTCCCCTTTCCCCAAAATAGCAAACAATCTGATATAGGTTAAATATGTGCTTTCATTTAAAAAATATGTCCATATTTTTCATGTCGTACAAGAAAAATCAGACCAAAATGGAAAAAACCCACCCACCCAACAACAACAAAAAGATAAAAATATGATGCTTCAATCTACATTCAGGCTCCACAGTTCTTTCCCTGGTTGTAACTGGATGTAATTTTCCATTCCAAGTCTATTGAAATTAATTTGAATCATTGCATTGCTGAGAAGAGCCAAGTTTATCTAGCTGATTTCCTGGTTCTTCTCACTTAACTCAACATCAATTAATGTAGATTTTTCAGGCTTTTCTGAAATCAGTCTGCTCATTATTTCTTATAGAACAATAATATTCCATTATACTCATATACCTTAACTTAAATCAGTTACTCCCCAAATGATGGGTATCCATTCGGTTTCCAGCTCCTTGCCACTACAAAAAGAGTTGCTACAACATTTTTTTGCACAAGTGGATCCTTCTCCCTTTTTTATGATCTCTTTGGGATACAGACCCAGTAGTGAGACTGCTGGATTAAAGCTGGATTTATAGCCCTTTGGGCATAGTTCCAAATTGCCTCCAGAATGGCTGGATCATTTCATAATTTCACCAACAATGTATTATTGTTGCAATTTTCTCGCCTCCAATATTTATCATTATCTTTTCTAGTTTTCTTAGCCAATCTGAGAGATGTGAGGTGGCACCTCAGAGTTGTCTTAATTTTTATTTCCCTAATTAATAGTGCTTTAGAACATTTTTTTCATATGACTATAAATGGCTTTAATTTTTTTTCATCTGAAAATTTTCTGTTCATATCCTTTTACTATTTTATCAATTGAGGAATGACTTGTACTCTTATACATCAAAGATAGTTTTCAACATTCAACATTTGCAAAACCTTGTGTTCCAAATTTTTCTCCCTTCTTCTTTCCTCCCTGCCCAGGTAAGTAATACAGTATAAGTTAAATATGTGTAATTTTTCTAAACATAACATTTATCATGCTTGTGCTTCCCTTCTAATCTTGGTGGGGCAGCTGTAATAGGAAATTTTTCCTCATAATTTTTATGAAAAATGATAAAAGAATAACCAATGTTGAGCTCCAAAATTCACTTTTAGGATCAATTAAGTCCCTCATCAGGGATTAAAATTTCCTCTGGTGATTCTTCTATAATTCTAATTCTGTGTTCTTGTGGTTTCTTTTCAGTGTTCCTAAGTATGCTCTCAGGAGATTAACTGAACAAGTTTAATTCCTCTTCTACACCACAAGTCCTTAGAATATTAGAAAGACAGCTATGATGCCCCACCCAAATCTTTGTCACTTTCTGTGCCAAATATACCTTTGTTTTTTAAGTGATTTGGTTTCTCACAGCCATTTCTAAAATGCAAGAGAACCAAACACAGTGTTCCAGATGTAGTTTGGATAGAACCAAGTACAGAAGAATAATCATTTGGTTTTCCACTCTATATTATGTCTATTAAATAGAAGATTGAGGGAAATGTAGTGGCACAAACATAAATGTTTTCTTTTCGTTTCTTTACCAAGAATGCTTTCAATATGTATATAGATTATTCTCATAAAGACTTTATAGAGATTGAAAAAGTAGTCTTAAAGACAGCAAAACTATAATAGTGGGAGAGCTCAACCTTGTACTCTCAGAACTAGATAAATCAAACCACAAAAAAAAAAAAAAAATAAGAAAGAAGTTAAAGAGGTAAATGGAATACTAGAAAAGTAAGGTATGATAGATCTTTGGAGAAAATTAAATGGAGACAGAAAGGAGTACACTTTCTTTTCAGCAGTTCATGGAAACTATACAAAAACTGACCATATATTAGGACATAAAGACTTCAAATTCAAATGCAGAAAGGCAGAAATAGTAAATGTATCCTTTTCAGATCACGATGCAATAAAAATTATACTCAATAAAAAGCCAGGGGAAAATAGACCAAAAAATAATTGGAAACTAAATAATCTCATCCTAAAGAATGACTGGGTTAAACAGCAAATCATAAACACAATTAATAATTTCACCCAAGAAAATGACAATAATGAAACGTCATGCCAAAATGTGTGGGACGCAGCCAAGGTGGGAATAAAGGGAAATTTTATATCTCTAGAGACCTACTTGCATAAAATAGAGAAAGAGAAAATCAATGAATTAGGCTTGCAACTAAAAAAGCTAGAAAAAGAGCAAATTAAAAATTCCCAAACACTAAACTTGAAATTCAAAAAATAAAAGGAGAGATTAATAAAATTGAAAGTAAAAAAACTACTAAATTAATAAATAAAACTAAGAGTTGGTTCTATAAAAAAACAATATAGGTAAACCCTTGGTAAATTTGATTAGAAAAAGTTAAGAGAAAAATCAAATTGTTAGTCTTAAAAATGAAAAGGGAGAACTTGAAGATGAAATTAGAGCAATAATTAGGAGTTACTTTACCCAACTTTATGCCAATAAATTCGATAACTTAAATGAAATGGAAGAATACCTTCAAAAATATAGCTTGCTCAGATTCACAGAGGAAGAAGTAAATTGGTTAAACAGTCCCATTTTAGAAAAAGAAATAGAACAAGCTATTAATCAACTCCCTAAGAAAAAATCCCCAGGACCAGATGGATTTACATGTGAATTGTATCAAACATTTAAAGAACAGTTAACTCCAATGCTATATAAACCATTTTGAAAAAATAGGGATTGGAGTCCTACCAAATTCCTTTTATGACACAGACATAGTACTGATACCTAAACCAAGTGGTTGAAAACAGAGAAAGAAAATTATAGACCAATCTCCCTAATGAATATTGATGCAAATATCTTAAATAAAATATTCTCAAAAAGATTACAGAAAATCATTCCCAGGATAATACACCATGACCAAGAAAGATTTATACCAGGAATGCAGGCTGTTTCAACATCAGGAAAACTATTAGCATAAATGACTATATCAATAACCAAATTAACAAAAACCATATGATCATCTCAACAGATGCAGAAAAAGCATTTGATAAAATCCAACAACCATTCTTATTAAAAACATTTGAGAATATAGGAATAAGTGGACTCTTCCTTAAAATAGGCAGGAGCATATATTTAAAATCGTCAGTAAGCATCATATGTAATGGGGATAAAATGGAACCATTCCCAGTAAAAGCAGGAGTGAAACAAGGTTGTACACTATCACCATTACTATTCATTATAGTATTAGAAATGCTAGTTTCAGCA
Organism: Sarcophilus harrisii; assembly: GCF_902635505.1. Classification (NCBI taxonomy): domain Eukaryota; kingdom Metazoa; phylum Chordata; class Mammalia; order Dasyuromorphia; family Dasyuridae; genus Sarcophilus; species Sarcophilus harrisii. The sequence continues at coordinate 138,688,911 of NC_045427.1, read as the reverse complement.
ATAAGAGCTAAGAAAAAGATGAAAGGAATTAGAATAAGTAATGAGGAAACCAAATTATCACTCTTTGCAAATGATATATATATGATATATACTTAGAGAACAACAGAGATTCTACTAAAAAACTATTAGAAATAATCCACAACTTTAGCAAAGTTGCAGGATACAAAAACAGCATTTTTATACATCACCAGCAAAATCAAACAGCAAGAGATACAAAGAGAGAGTCCATTTAAAATAACACTTGATAGCATAAAATATTTGGGAATCTATGAGCAAAACTACAAAACACGTTCCATACAAATAAAGTCAGATCTAAACATTTGGAAAAATATTAAGTGCACTTGAAGAGGCCGAGCAAATATAATAAAGATGACAATGTTACCTAAACTAATCTATTTATTTAGTGCTATACCAATCAGACTCCCAAAAAACTATTTTAATGACTGAGAAAAAATAACAACAAAATTCATCTGGAAGAACAAAAGGTCAAGAATTTCAAGGGAACTAATAAAAAAAAAAAAAATCAAATGATGGTGGCTTTAGCTGTACCAGATCTAAAACTATGTTACAAAGCAGTGGTCACCAAAACCATTTGGTATTGGCTAAGAAATAGACTAGTTGATCAGTGGAATAGGTTAGGCTCACAGGACAAAATAGTCAATAACTATAGCAATCTAGTGTTTGACAAACTCAAAGATCCCAACTTTTGGGATAAGAATTCACTATTTGAGAAAAACTGCTGGGAAAACTGGAAATTAGTATGGCAGAAACTAGATATGGACCCACACTTAACATTGTACACCAAGATAAGATCAAAACAGATTCATGATTTAGGCATAAAGAATTAGATTATAAATAAATTAGAAGAACATAGGATAGTTTACCTCTCAGACTTGTGGAGGAAGGAATTTGTCACCAAAGAAGAACTAGAGATCATTATTGATCACAAAATAGAAAATTTTGATTATATCAAATTAAAAAGCTTTTGTACAAATAAAACTAATGCAGACAAGATTAGAAGGGAAGCAATAAACTGGGAAAACATTTTTACAACTAAAGGTTCTGACAAAGGCCTCAATTCCAAAATATATAGAGAAATGACTCTAACTTATAAGAAATCAAGCCATTCTCCAACTGATAAATGGTCAAAGGATATGAACAGACAATTTTCAGATGATGAAATTGAAACTATTTCTACTCATATGAAAGGGTGTTCCAAATCATTATTGATCAGAGAAATGCAAATTAAGGCAACTCTGAAATACCACTACACACCTGTCAGATTGGTTAAGATGACAGGAAAAGATAATGATGAATGTTGGAGGGGATACGGGAAAACTGGGACAGTGATGCATTGTTGGTGGAGTTGTGAACGGATCCAACCATTCTGGAGAGTGATTTGGAACTATGCTCAAAAAGTTATCAAACTGTGCTTACCCTTTGATCCAGCAGTGTTACTACTGGGCTTATATCCCAAAGAGATATTAAAAAAGTGAAAGGGACCTATTTGTGCAAAAATGTTTGTGGAAGCTCTTTTCATAGTGGCTAGAAGCTGGAAATAGAATGGATGCCCATCAATTGGAGAATGGTTGGGTAAACTGTGGTATATGAATGTTGTGGAATATTATTATTCTGTAAGAAATGACTAGCAGGATGAATAAAGAGAGGGTTGGAGAGACTTACATGAACTGATGCTAAGGGAAATGAGCAGAACCAGGAAATCATTATACACTTCAACAATAATACTATATGATTAATTCTGATGGAAGTTGCTATCTTCGGTAATGAGAGGATCCAATTTAGTTCCAATTGATCAGTGATGAACAGAACTAGTTACACCCAGTGAAATAATACTGGGAAAGGAGTGTGGACTGCTTTCATTTTTGTTTTTCTTCCCAGGTTATTTACCTTTCTAAATCCGATTTTTCTTGTGCAACAAGAGAACTGTATAAAAATGTACACATGTATTGTATTTAAGATATATTTTAACATGTTTAACGTGCATGAGACTGCCTGTCATCTACGGGAGGAGGTGTAGGGAAGGAAAGGAAAAGTTGGAATAGAAGTGTTTGCAAGGGTCAATGTTGAAAAATTACCTATGCATATGTTCTATCAATAAAAAGCTATAATAAAAACAAAAAAAGAAAAGAAAAAAAAAACTATTATGTAAATCTTGCAAAGATGTTAAGGTCCTAAAAGTCAAACTCCATGAATTCAAGTTCTTGAAAAGGGATTCTTATGTTTGAAAGTTATTTTGATAAAGAGAAGAGAACAAAGAGAACTAAATTGCTAAAACTTGTGGAGCCCATAAAATCTATACTCTGGCTAAAATTTTTTAGCAAACCGTTCTGCATACTTATCAGATCTTTCAGAACATACCTCTGAACCAATGGTAGGGGAAGAAAATTTAGTGTCGAAGTCATATCCAGGCCACAATCTAACATGATGGTAGTAGACTTGAATTTGAGCACATTGCATGGTAGAGTTGGATGTCCTGATAAAGAGTACTGGAAGAAAAAAAATAAATGGAGTGAGTAATAAACCACAAGAAAATTCCAAACCATAAAACAATCAGAAATTATTTGTTCTTATGGTAGTATCTTAAAACATAGCCCAATGGGTTATCTGTGCCTGCAAAAACCTCCCCCACTGTCAGTTCTCTATAACCCAACAACTTAGAATACACAAATCCTATATTTGTATCTGCTCTAAATGTTCCTTGGAGAAGACATATCTTTTGTTGAGTAAAAATTTGCTTCTTATCAGTTATAGCCTTGAGATAAGATAGCTAAATTTTGTTTATCTTTCACCTCTCACGTGGCACTTACAAGTACCTAATATAGTTACTATAAAGTACTACACAATGATCTTTGAGTGTTTTCAATTTGTCTTCTAAACCTAGCTTCTGGATTGTGACATCCATATCAGACCTAAATTCTCCTTTTGTAAAATAATGGGAAAAGTGACTTTCCATAATGAGATTTTCCTTAAGATTCCTTAAAGAAGAGATTAACCTACCTTCTGGGTAAGTAGGTTAATTAAGCACCAATAAAAGATTATGGCTTAATATTCTTCATAAAAATGATTCAGAAGGACAAATGTCTTATTGTGATGTGAATTACTGATATCAAGAGCAAGGGAACATGAGTTGCCTACACTCTGAGGACATCAAGCAGAAGAGCAAGTACAAGTCACTTGTTTGTGGCAGAAAGAACACAAAAGTAAATGAGATACCTAAAGTTTAACCCCTAACAGCTGAGATACACAATAGAAGCCATTATTATAAAGATTATAGATGCAAAACAACACACTAATTTGACACATTTCTTCAGTGCACTGTGGGGGCCATGCCAATAAGATCATTATTTTTTATGAATAATGCCTTCCCCTTTTTACATAAGTTTTCTTATTTTGAAGATTGGTACAACTGATATGTGTATATAGCACTTTGCAGTTTGCAAAGCACTTGTATATGAGAGAAAAAAATTTCTCCATGATACAACAAACTTCACAGGGACCTGTCCCTGGGTTCTCAGCAAAAAAAGTCTAAGAGTTTTATTCTTTTGTTGCCTTGTACATTAATTCATTTTGATGTAAGGACAAGTACATTATGAGTGAAAATAATGGTACATCAATGTCTAGCTTCACATGCCAAAAGCACACTGAGCTAATGTTTTCCAATTATTTGTCATTGTGTTCTGCTATCAATAAGAAATTCTCCACTTTTCTTTGGAGAACAATTTCACTAAGCAATAAAAACTCCATACAGCAAAAATGAGGTAAACTTTATAGTCTATTTTCCAAACAAGCTAATTAATATTAATTTAAATAATTAATTATTTCATTAATTTTTCCATAGCTACGCGATTCAATTGATAGAGCATTTCATAGTGCAAGACCTGAGTTCAAATCCTGTTTCTGAAACATATGGTGTTAGACTGGTCAAGTCACTTAACATCTGTCTCAGTTTCTTCATTGTTAAGATGGGAACAACAATAGCACATATGTCTCAGAGGTGGTGTGTGGATAAAATGAGATACTATTTGAAAAGTGCTTTGAAAACCTTCAAGTACTCTATAAATGCTAGCTATTAAATTACTAATCACTATACTTTATTTTCTGTCTTGTTTTTTTATACTCTCCTTTAAACTTAGGAAAAGTCATTATGTTAACCCCAAAGAAACATGATTATTTGGTTCATGAAAATCTTCACTGTGTAAGTCTAAAATGATGTCACATTGACAAAAATCCTTAGGTCACTTCAGTTTTTTCATCTGTATTGCGAGTTGGACTAGTTGGCTAATAAGGTCCCTTCCAGGGAAAGATCTGTATCTCATGACTACTATCCCAATCTTAGTTAAAGGTCTGTATGTATATCATCATAGCCTGCTTGTGAACCAATAAAGTCCTAAACACCCCAAGACCTGTCCATAAGAATTTTCTGTAAGTAGTTTTTGAGTTCAAAAGACTGTATAACAGTTTATGTTTGCATACCATTAGACAGTGATATAATGCTTTTAACACATTTTATTTTACCTGATCTTCAAAAACTTGTGAGGACAATGGCATTATCTTCAATGAAAGTAAATTGAAAGTCCCAGAGATTAAGCCTTGCCTAAAGTAGTAACCAACTAATAAGTGGCAGAATAAAACCTCAATCAAAAAGTCTAATGCTATTTCCAGTATATCCATGTTTTAAAAGTCATCTAGGAATGCAGGGTAAGAAATCTAGTCTAGTTCAATTGTAATTCAATAAATGGTTATGAAAAACTTTGTTTCTGTAGTGAGAAGCGATATAGTATAGTTAGAAAGTGATTTTAAAGCAAGACCTGAGTTTAAATTTTGTCTGCATGGATTTGGGTACTTAATCTTTCAGGATTCTAAACAATTCTCTAGACTATTAACTTCAAAAGAATATCCCAACCTACTGACTTTGTGACCACAACTGGAGTTTTCTTGGCAAAGACATAGGTTTGCTGCCATTTCCTTCTTCAGTTCATGTTGCAGATGAGGAAACTGAGGCAGGGTTAATTACATAGCTAGTAAGTGTCTGAGACCAGATTTAAACTCAGAATGATAAGGCTTTCTGACTTTAGGCCTAGCACTCTAGCTGTTATGTCATCCATCTATCCTGCCTTATCTACGCAGATAGAGACAATTCCCCACCTGGGACTTCCCCATAACTGAGGAAATGAAAGATCCAATCCATCTATCTATTTTATATAATAATCTGTGCTAAGCAATGCAAGGCATGGAATTAATATGTCTTGATTCTTGTCTTCAGGAAGATTATAACTTAGTTGAAGAATACATTAATATGTAAAAAGTTAAAACGTGTATACATTTTATGCATTCATATAAGTGTAGCAAAAAATTGAAAACTTAAAGCAACTTGATATAGTTAAAAGAGCATAATTATATTATAAACTCACATTACTCCAAACTCTCTTCCAATCTTGTTAATGAATACATAGTATGTATACACAATTATAATTATCCTTATGCTGTTCTCAACCTCCACAAACATATAAGCATTTCCATGTATTATCATAACTTACATAACTAATTTTTCATAGTTATAATGTATCTCCTTAGGTTTTTACAACATAGTTTCCTTAGTTTCTTCCCTACTGTTTTAAATCTGGAGTGTTTTGGTTTTTTTTTGGGGGGGGGAGAAAGGGAGAGAAGATAATATACTACTATGAACATTCTTCATATATAACTTTATTTTCCTCTTAAAGCATTTCCTTGGGATATAATCCTCTAAACGGAGTTACTAGCTGAAAGGGTATATGTAATTTTTTGTCACATGGAAACAGGTACAGATACACACACACACACACACACACTCACATAAATATACTATTATCCAGAAAGATTACATCAATTTATTTTGTTACAAAACATAAGTATTTCTCTACTGTCCTGCCAATAAGTTTAATGACTATAACTTATTAGTTTAATAACTATATAATAGTATCTTTAAATAACCTGGTTTCAAAATACTTTAAATATTAATAAAAGCATTCTTTTAAAAGTTTTCTTTTATTGAATATAATTTAAAACACAAATAATTCAATTAACAAAGAACAATAAACTAAAAAAAAAAAAAAATCTGTTATATAATCTTATTATAAATCACCAAAACAGATAAAGGATAAAGGGTGATATAAGTAAATTAGGAAAGCAAGGAATAGTTTTCCTATCAGCTCTATGGAGAACAGAATTTAAAACCAAACAAGAAATAGACACATTACTAGATTTAAAAAGTTTGTACACAAAGAAAGCCAATGCAACCAAGATTAAAAGGAAAGCAGAAAGCTGGCAAACAATTTTTACATCAAGTGTTTCCTGAGAAAGGACTCATTTCTCAACTATATAGAGAATTGAGTCAAATTTATAACATTACAAGTCATTCCCCAATTGATAAATGCTCAAAGGACACAGACAGGCAGTTTTCAGACAAAGAAATCAAAGCTATTTATAGTCACTACTGACTAGAGAAATGCAAACTAAAACAACTTTGAGGTACTCAATTCACACCTACTAGACTGACTAATATGACAGAAAAGGAAACAATAAATGTTGGAGGGGATATGGAAATGCGAGATGCTAAAAAGCACTGCTGGTGGAGTTGTGAACTGATCCAATCATTCTGGCAAGCAATTTTGAGTTATGTCCAAAGGGTTATAAAACTGTGCATACTCTTTGATCTAGCAATACCACTACTAGGTCTGTACCCCAAAAAGAGTTAAAAAAAGGGGGGGGAAGGACCCATTCGTATAAAAGTATTTCTAGTGGCTTTTTTTTTGTAGTGGCAAAGAATTGGAAATTGAGGATGCCCATCGATTGGGGAATGCCTGAACAAGCCATCATGCATGATTATAAAGGAATTATGAGCAGGCTGATTTTAGAAAAACTTAGAAGGACTTATATGAACTGATACAAAAGGAAGTGAGCAGAAGCAGGAGTCCAATGGAATGCATTTACAATTCTGCACAATGAGTAATTGTGAATGATTTGGTTATTCTCAGCAATACAATGATCCAAAAACTTCATGATGAAAAATACTACCCATCTTACATGAACTGAGGATGAGTGAAGTGAGCAAAACCAAGAGAACATTCTTGTAAAAACACAATACAGATGATCAACTCTGAAGACTTTCTTTTTACATCAATAAAATGATCTAAGACAATTCCAAAAGACTCACTATGGAAAATGCTATCTACATCCTGAAAAAGAACTATGGAGTCTAAAGGCAGATCAAAGCATACTATTTTCAATTTTTTGTTGTCTTTTCTTTCTCATGCTTTTTGCCTTTTGTTCTGATTCTTCTTTCACAAAATGACTAATGTAGAGATATGTTTAATATGATTGCACATGTATAACCTACATCAGATTGATAATAGTCTCAGGGAGAAGTGAAGGGAGAAAAAATGGAAATCAAAATATTATTTAAAAAGTTGAAAATAAAAATTTTTAAATAATTTGGACTTAAATACATTTTTTTGTTTTCCCAATAGTTTTCAACATTCACTTTGCAAATCCTTGTGTTCCAAATTTTTCACCCTTCCTTTCCCCTCCCCTAGACAAGCAAGCTGATACAGGTTTAAGTATATTCATCTCTTCTAAACATATTTCTATATTTGCCATGGTGTACAAAAAGAAGATTAAAAAGGGAAGGAGAAAGAAAAAAATAAAACAAGCAAACAACAAAAAAAGGTGAAAATATGTTTTGATCCATTCACTCTGCATGCAGATGGCATTTTCCAATACACTTCTATTAGAATTATGTTGGATCACCTCACTGTTGAAAAGAGCCGAGAACATCACAGTTAATTATCACCTAATCTTGTGTACAATGTGCTCACTTCACTTAGTATCAGTTCATATAAGTCTTTCCAGGCTTATATGAAATCATCCTGCTCATCATTTCTTATAGAAAAATTATTATATTACATTCCTATACCAAAACTTATTCATCTAAACATCTGCTCAGTTTCAAGGTCTACAAACATTTTTGCACATGTAGGTTCTTTTTCCTTTTTTATGATCTCTTTGGAATACAGATCCAATAGAGACACTGCTGGATCAAAGGATATGCATACTTTTATAGCCCTTTGGACATAGTTCCAAATTGCTCTCCAGAATGGTTGGCTCATAAATTAATTTTTTTTTAAAAGCAATTAAAGAAAAATGCTATCTCCATCCACAGAAAGTATTGAGGGGAGTCTAAATGCAGATCAAAGTGTACTATTTTTCACTTTCTGTATTTTTTTTCCATGTTTTCCCCACCTTTGGGTCTGTCTTCTTTTACAACATGACTAATATGGCAATGTTTTATATGATTAAAAATGCATAACCTATATTAAAGTGCTTACTGTCTCAGGGAGTGGGGAGGTAAGAGAGGAGAGAAAATCTGGAACTCAACATTTTTTAAAAAAAGAATGTTAAAAATTATTTTTACATATAATGGGAAAATACTAATATACCAAATTTAACAAGATAGTAACAAAATTCGTATCCTCTCTTATACTTTTATTTTGAAAAATGTTCTATGTAACCTATTTTTTTTTTTTTTTTACATCTAAGGCTACCCACTAACCTATCCTCCTCTGAAACACCAAGCAGGAGATTTTCCTTGTAAGAAATAAGTATTGGCAAGCAAAATAAAGTAAAGCAACACACTGGCCTTATTGTCATTCAGTATCTCTAATCCAAGGGTTCTTAATCTAAACCTATTTTGTGCAATGGACATTCATCAATGCTTGATGAAGTTTTAAAGTAAGGACTTCATTACATAGAATTCCCAATCCCTCTATTTTTGTCCATCTGCATTTTTGATTTCCTTCACAGGCTAATTGTACACTATTTTAAAGTCTGATTCTTTTTGCACAACAAAATAACTGTATGGATATGTATACATATATCGTATTTAAACTTATACTTTAACATATTTAACATGTATTGGTCAACCTGCCATCTGGGGGAAGGAGGGGAAAAGTTGGAACAAAAGGTTTTGCAATTGTCAATGCTGAAAAATTACCCATGCATATATCTTGTAAATGAAAAGCTATAATAAAAAAATAAAATAAAAAAAATAAAGTAAGGACTTCATCGTTAATCTTTTGAAGTCACTAATTGCTGCTCTGGTCAGTTTGAGGTATTTCAGAGTTGTTTCCTTTCAAATTGTTACTGTGGTCGTAACATAAATTGTTCTCCAAATTTGTATTTATCTCACTCTGCTTCAGTTCATAAGTTTCTCCATGTTCTTGCTTCTGTCACAAGTAGTATGTATTTTTTCTTGCGACAGCATTAGCTGTTTTTCCCCTTACGTGGAAATGGCTCATCACTTCTGATCTAGCAAATAGGATCTGATATTTTAAGGAACTCTTTATATATCTTAGTGTTTTTATAAGTAATACCTGTCATTTGTTTTAATGTTGATCTTTTCTTTTTGAGATTTATTATATCTGTGAAAATTTTTTGCTTTTGCATTCGAACTACCCATTGTTAATGATATTTTCAAATCTTTTGAATTATTACAAATTTACCTCTTTACAAACAGGATAAATATGCTATTCTACCCAACTAGTTTGCAAATAACTCCAAAAGTTAAAATATTTAATTCTTCTTTTTCATGTTTAGTCAAAGATTCTAATACATGGTGAATCATCAATTAATTTATTAGAATAAAGGAATGCTGCCCATAGCTCTCTGGATAATAACTGGGCAAGACCAAGATAACAGAAAACAGGAAGTAATGCTTCAATTACACTTTATAAGGTACAGAGAGTACAGACACAAATAGTGCAGGAGGCACAGAGGCAGGTGGCACCCAAACAGGGATCATCAGTCAATCAGTGGAAGAAGGCAGGCAGCATGAGGAAGAGAGCACTAAGGAGAAGAGTTGCTTAAATAATTGCAGATTGAAGTTGGGGGTCCCCAGGAAGCATGGACCCTTGGGAGGTAGAATAATACTGAGGGGGAGGGAGAGTGATAGGGTTTTAGTGGGAGACAGACATTTATTTGTATAACTTAGGATTAGTTCATTTAACATATCCACACCATCTCAAAGTTGTCAGCCAAGTGTGGGGTTCTGCTTCTCTTACTGTGGAGGTCTAAAACTTAACTGAAACCCATAAGCAGTTAGCAGGACCAAAGTGCCCTTACACTAAGTGAGGCCTGGCTGGTTTCCCCTGACCTAACACATAGTCTCAGGATGTGGCTTTTAGTTAATTTATGAGACGTTTTGCAAGTAACCATTATGCTCCCTTAATTTTAGAAGTCTGTGACTTGTACGTTTCCCCTTTGCAATCTTATTTCCTGCTGCTGCTATTTCATACTGATTACTTATAAACTTATTATACTAACTAGAAGGATGAAAGGGGGGGGGGGAGGGACTAGAACAAGATATAATTTTAAATATTTGGTTATTCTAACAGATTCGTGATTTCACTAGTGTAGGATCATTAGTACACATAATGTATCACAATCCCAAAGTGCCCTTCCCCTGTTTTTCTAGGAAGCCTCTCTGAACAACCTACTTACTGTGCTATGTTTTCCTCCTTTATCTGTGTGCCTTGGAAGTATCAGTATACTAGTTAGGCTATTTGTATCAGATTCTCAGTATATAAGCAGTCACTTACTTTTCCAGCGATTTATGTTCTTGATAATAGTTTTTACATATATAGCTTCTCCTATGAAATCAATTGACTAAAAAACACTTTTTAAGCATCATCTATGAGTCAGGCCCTATGTACTGGGTTACAAACACAAAAATGAAAATAGTTCCTGACTATCAGAAGTTTACATTCTATCAGGAGAGAGTGTGAGCACATTTATTCAATTACAAAATAAATATCAAGTAATTTAGGGAAGATATTATCAGCTTGGGAATCAGGAAAGGCCTCATGAGGGAAGTGACAGTTGGCCTGAGCTTTAAATAAAACAAGGGGGAAGTGAAGAGAGAATGTCTCATGCAAGAAATGACAAAAAGTTATGACATGGAAGTTATCATAGGGAATGTACTGCAACCTGCTTACATTCACCATGTGTCTTTCTCTTTCCTCTTGGGTTACTTGTAATTCTAATTCATCTGAGACAATAGAATATCACTAAGAGAACACAGGTCTTAAAGAGAAAACAGGGTTTTCAAGAATATGGAATGACCAATCTATAGTTCATTCTTGTGCCTATTTCTGAGGAGATTTGTAATATTCCCGAGTTTGATGCTTAGACTTTAAGAACCCTGCCAGCTATAGATCTTTGATCTTATGTAATTTTGAAAATAAAAGCTTTTATAAAATTTATGAACAAGATATTTTATTTGAATATTATGGAGTTTGCCTATGACATGTCTATGCCTATTCCTATAGCAGTGTCTTTACTGCTGGAACCGTTTATCACCTCCTCATGTAATATTTTGCTAGATTTCAATACTCAGTGGATATAAGAATGAAATTCTCTCTGCTGTCACTGCCATATAATCTCATAGCCCTCACTCCAATATCAATGTTTGAATTTAATTGTGTTATGAAGGCTCCAATATAATAGGTTCACTAACAATTACTTAACTGAAATGCTATTGGGGGCCGAGAATCTTTTTGGTATGAAGAGATTTGTTTGTAATATTCATGGCAACTGGATTTGAGCTAAGCAGTTTTGTCTTCATAAGTTTTTTTTCCCTAAGGTACCTGGAGAAATTATTTCTACTTTCAAAAGAAATCTTGCAACTCTTTCCTTAGGTCATAAGTGAACTTTGTTGTTAGCATTTTGGCACTGAGTAAGCTTCTATGACTGCACTTTGAATTATGGAAACTATTTTTCTATAACTTCAGAAAACAACAAGCAGCATATGATTGATTGGTTAAAAGCAAACAATGCAAAAAAAATAGATACTTCCTTTTGGAGAGTGAATTAATTTTGGCATTATGAAGGAATTGTACTTCCTTAGCTTTGGAAAATTTTGCACTCAAAAAGTAACTATATTAGTAAAATTGTAAAAATCACATTTTAATTGGATATTGATAGCAAAAGTACATTATTTCAGCCTAGCAAAATGTAATTTGTATTCTCCAACCAACGGTTTCTCAATGAAATCTAAAACTAATTACTTAAGACACAACTTAAATTTCCAATGAAAATAATCTTTGCATAATTTCTTAAATATCTTCATATAATCAAATTTCATTTCCATCTTTAATCATTTCTACATGTTTCACAAGAAGACCATAGCTTCATATATCTAAAGTTTGAAGGAACCTCAGAGGCTATCAATCCAATCTCATTTTGAGTAAGAGTATTTTTTTCAAATGAACTTTTATGTTAACATTATACTCCTGATGACAAATTGATTATACTGTTGGCCACAAGCATTGGGGGGAGGGGAAGGAGGAGACAGAGACAGAGAGAGCGAGAGAGAGATAAAGAGAGAAACAGACAGACAGACAGACACGCGAAGGAAAGAAGGAATGGAGGGAAGAGGGCAAGAGAGAAAAAATGGGGGGAAGAGGGAGAGGGAGCTCAAAAGTCAGCACATGTTGATGATCTGGTGCAATTTTATCACTACCATTAGAAAAACTACTTACAAAACATGTCTTGCATGATGATGGCGGCACTTCTAATTCTAAGGATAGAACATTTGGATAAAATCTTACTCATCCTAACTCAATGATTGTTTAAATATGATTAAGAAAAATTTGAAATATGCTATTAAATGCTTAATGAAAAATTAAGGACTGTATTCATTCTTACCCAAATTCAGTACCGAACTGAATTTAACTCTTTTTTTTTTTGAGGGGGAATGATTTAATACCTTATTATACTTTATGCTCATTATTATAAGTATCAGATCTTATTGTACAGTGTCATAGAAAGTATAAAGTAGATGTAACTAAACTAGCCCTTGACAACCTGGAATTCTTCAGAGACAAAAGTATGAAAGAAAAAAAATTCCCTTACAAATTATATTGATATTATGGTAAAATTAATATTATAACCAAAGAACTAAAGTATTACAAAGTAGACACACGAGGGCACTCTAACCAATCTACTATAAACTGTTTGCAAAGTTGAGAGTAAAATATACATTTTGTCACATTCTCTAAAAATGGTTTAGTGACTGAGGGAAATTTCCATGAAAGATTCAGATAAACCAGTAATGTTTAAAGTAACAGGCTGTGATTATAATATGTTTTAATTTAACAGAAGGCAAATCTTAAGGTTTAACTTGAATCAATCAAGATAGGGTACTGAGTAATCAAAGAATATCACTACAGAAGGCAGTCAGAACTTTAGGTACAATGTTCTTCAAAAAGAAAAAAAGAATGATAAAGAAAGGGAGAAAAAAGGGAATGATGTTAACAATAGTCACAAGATAGACTCTTGAAACTTGCCAAACTCTTGTCACTCCTCCTAATCAAGGTACAGGACAATGAAGAAGCAGTAAAATTGCAGAAGAAAGTCTACTAGATTTGTATTTTCCCCCGTTATCGTATTTTATTGTTTCCAATTATATGTAAAGATAATTTTCAACATTCACTTTTATAGGATCTTGAATTGCAAATTTTTTTCTCACTTCCTTCCTTCCTTTCTCCTTTCCCTAGACATCAAGAAGTCTGATATAGATTATGCATGTATAACCATTTTAAACATATTTCTATATTAATCATGTGAAAAAAATCAAAAAAGGGAAAAATCACGAGAAAGAAAAAAACAAAAACAAAAAAAAGATTTGTAGGCAGAAGACACAGGGTTGAAACCTGGCTCTATTAATATTGGGTAAGTCATTGAACCTCTGTGGAATTCTGTTTTCACAACTATAAAACAAAAACAGTAAGATTAGATAAGAGGTGTCAGACTCAACCCTGCCTAGTGGTCTGAAATAGATTAAAACTGGGAAGTGTTTAAGAAAAATAAATATACAACATACATATATAATATTAATTCTGGCTTTCTAAGTCAATATGTGGCCATTGCTCTTTGAGTCTGACACCACTGGACTAGATATAATCTCTGAGGTTTCTTCCATCTGTAAATCTGATTCTTTTCTGTCACCTCTACACTAGCTAGGGCAGCTGATGACAAAAAGAACCCTGGGTTTTGAAGAGGGGGAAAGGTTCTTGATTGGGTTCATGTGGCTGGTTTCTAATTGTACCAGGGAAATGCTGAAGACTGTCAATGAAATACTGCACAAGGTCAGGTCACAGAAGTTGCTAGAAAGGGACTGGGGGAGAAGGGGGGGAGGGGATGTAGAAGATGGGGAGTTTCCTCTTTGGATTAGAAGGAAGCTGAAACAAAGGAGATCTCATGGTAGAAGAGATGCCCTAAAACACAAAGACTTTTTCCCCGTGATGATCACATTTGTTAACCAGACAATACTATTAGAAAACCAATTAAACTTTATCTGCCTCAAGGGAGATTGGTTGCAAATGAAATATTAGTTAACTTTACATGAAAACTGATAAAAATTCTCAAACATAACTCAGGATTGGTTGGACCTCTTCTTACAGAGGCCCTTGTTTCTGTTTCATGTTAATTTTTCTTCCTCATTATTACTGTCCATAAGCATTTATTAATTGCTTATTCTGTTTGCTAAATGAAAGAAATCAAAAAAAAAAAAAAAAAAAAAAAAAAAAATCCCTGACCTTAAGAGACCAGAGGCTTTCTACCAGGGAGATAACATGTACATAATAACAAAATATATACATTAGAAACAAAATGGATTTAGAAGTAGAAGGGTGGGGTTTAGTCAAACCTTAATTCTTCTTTAACACTTTTATAACCTCAAGTTGCTTAAACCCTCTGCTCTTCCTTTACCTAATCCAATCCTTACCTGGTCTAGATAAATCCCTTAAACTAGGCCTCAATATTTTTACAAAAATGAAAGAGTTTTACTGAAGACCTCTGAGTAGTTGTCCAGCTCTCTCTTTATATGATTACTTAAGTCTATCAAAAATCTATTCTGTAGCATATCTGACAAGCAGTCATCTGTTTGAGGAAGAATACAGTATATCCCAAGGCACCTTATTTCATTTTGCTACAATTCAGATGAATGTAGAGTAGGGGGCAGAATGTTGGAATCAGGAAGAGTTAGGTTCAATAACAGATTCAGAAGACTATCAGCAAGTCACTTAAACCCTGATCCTCAGTTTACTCATCTATAAATGGGGTAATATGTAGAAAATCTACAACAGAACTATTGCTAGGCTCAGACAAGATACTATGCTTAGCAAACTTTAAAATGTCATTAGTAATTGTGACTATTAAATTTCCTATTTTAAGATATGGTTCAAAGAATACTCTAGTCTGTCAATATCTTTTTGAATTATCACTGTTTATTTCCCATGTTAGGAAATTTCTCTCAGATTTATTTTATTTCTAAAATTGATGCTATCTATGCCTTTATCTAAGACACTGATAAAAACAAAACAACTAAAAGCACAAAGCCAAGGACGCATCCTTGGTGCATTACCTGAGAGTTTCCTTCCAAACTGCCACAGAACTGTTAATAACCACTCTGCCATCCAATTAATTCTGAATCCATCTAATTGTATGACTGTATAACCCACAAGTATCCACCTCTTCACAGTAATATCTTGAAACTTTACTAAATGTTTTGCTAAAATTAGGTGAACTATATTTAATTTAACAAATATTTAGTAAGGAGCTATCTTGTACCAAGATATTCCCTTAATTTAGTAGCTTAACAACATTATAAAATCAATAATAAATGAAGTTTCTCCTGAATCAACTTCTTGGCTTAAAAAAATTGATATATTTTGTTTGGACACAACAAATACTTAAGTCAATCCCTTACTAAGTACATTTGAGACAAAATAGTGGGTTTACTGATAACTGTCAGAAAGTAGGAAGATATCATTTAACTTTGACAAGATGATGCTAACATTGATCACAATGAGGTTTTTATCCCTTTCCATGTTCACTTTTGTTGTAATCATTAATATATATATTTTCTGTGATGAGGTGAACTTGAAGATTTCTTAAGTTTCTTCCATATATATATATAACCAATAATTTTCCCATTCTGTTAGAATAATAACGAAGGCACCACAGTTAAACTTCAAGGACAAAAAGAGCACATAACAGTCAATAGTCAAGGACTTCATGAAGTCCTTTTTGCCTTTTTTTTTTTAGCCTTTTTGCCAAATCAGGAATGTTTGAAGGCAAAGTATAACATTTTGGAAAAGCTAAGTTTCCACCAATGATAAAACCAACCTAGCTGGTTTGTCCATAGCCCAACAACTCAAAACCCAACACCCAATTTTAATTTGAAGCCTTTTCTATATTAACAAGCCTTGCTAGCACTTCTGAACATTATAATAAAAATAACTTTGAATATCACTCACAAATAAATAAATGGAGAACAAATGCAATTTCTGTTCTGAATATCAAATAAAGCATTCAAATTCTGGGAAAAAAAATCCCAAAACTAATAATTCCTTCCTTGTGAGAAATTCCAAATACAGAATCTAGTGGCCCTGTTCAGGGGATCATTTTAATTTGTGTTCAGGTTAAATGACTCGATGATGGTCACATAGATAATATGAGAAGCTGGATTTGGGGGCCATGCTTTACTAACAATTTATTATATAAATTTACCACCCAGACCTCTAGTCATCTTCCTTTGGTGCCTCTAGGCTTATGCCTTTCTAATCCTTATGTTGAGAAGAGCAAACAAATCAATGCTACCATTACCAGAAAGGGCTTAATACTTATCATGGTGTCACAGGCTGAAATAACTCTTCTAGACCACCAGTGCCTCAGATAAAATACCTTTTCCTATTAGATTGTAAGCTCTTTAGGGACAAGGACTGTCTTGCCAATAACAAAAAACATTTGTACTGTTTTTATTATGGTTGGCATCATGCTAAAAGTTTTGAAAATATCTCATTTGATTCTCTCAACAATTCTGGGAAGTGCTATTATTATATTCATTTCTATAGTTCAAAAAAACTAAAGAAGAGTTAAGAAGAAATTAAGTGATTTGTCTGAAGTCACAATGCCAGTAAAATATCAGAGGCCACATTTGAATTCAACAAGTCTTCCTGACTCCAGGTTCATTGCTCCATCTATTGTGCCATGCAGCTTACTTTCTTTTGAAAATAAATTCAGAAAAAAAAAATTCTGGTTACTTAGAGGTTCTAATACATTAAGTTCAGTAAGTAAAAACTTAACTGTATTATATTACAGCAAGAAAATAAAGGCTTCAGAGTAGATAATTTCTTCAAGAAAAATATAATTAGACCACTAGCAAAAAAAATCTGATTGGGAAAGAGATACAAAAAAAAAAAAAAAAAGTGGGAAAATAAAAAAATAACAATAACAAAAGCCAGCCCTGGATAGGATAAATACTTGTTTTAACAAGGTGGTACAAAGACCTAACTGGGGAACAAATTCTCAAACCAAAGATTCTACCAAAATATTTTTTAGCTTTTTAAAACTAAATAAAATGCTTTTAAAATACCTTATTTTCATTCTCTCCTACAGTCAATATAACAACGTACTTAAAATGCTAGGTATACAAAAAGAGTTTATAGAAGACTGTCTCTATTCTCAAGGAGCTTATAATAATATTATATAATGGAGGAGTGAACAAATAAAAAAAAACTATACATGTCATATATGCAGGAAAAAATAGGAAATAATTTAAAAGGAAAAAGATCAGAAGAGGAATTGGGAAGGTTTCCTATAGAAACTGGGATTTCAGTTGTAACTTAAAGGAAGGCAAAGAGATCAACAGATGAGAGACTTCCAGAACTGGGGGACAAAGAAAATGTCCAGAGCTGACAGATGGGATGTCTTGTTTAAGCAACAGCCAGGAAGCTAGTGTCACTAGATCAAAGAGCACATGGTGATGAGGAAGGTACAAGAAGAAAGGTGGGGTTGGGTTATGAAGGGCTCTAAATGCCAAACAGAAGATTTTGTATTTTGTCCTGAAGGTGATGGGAGTTACTGAATTTATTGAGCAGGGGAATGATGAGGGCAGATGGAGTGATATGGCCACGTTACCATTTGAGGCAGGGAAAAGGAGGAGATGGTAACAGAAGACATCTGAGTAATAGAGGAAGAGGGGAGAAGAGGGACCTCACAGAGGGACTTCACAGAGAATGGCCTCAATTTTCTTCTATATAACATTAGAAGGTTCTTGATTAAACGGAAGCGTGTGGGGAGCCACAGAAGGTTTGAAAGATAAAAAGGTTTGAAAGAACTGCTGTGCAAAGGATAACGAATTGATTTAAAAAAAAAAAAAAAAAAAGGAAAAGGATTGCCAGGAAGCAATGAGGGCTCAGCTGAAGTTGACATAAATTTGTGGTGGGCCCCATCAGAATGATTGTGTGATTTTCATCACATACATTTAGAAAGAAGCATGGTGAGACAATGGGCTGAAGTTTGGCAGGGAACAATTAGAGATCTAAGAGGATCGGGGATTTGGGGACAGAGTTGAGTTGAGCTGTTTCACCAAGAAGTCAAGATGGGGAACAGAGAAAAAGAGTAGGTAAAGCTGGGAGAGAGTTGAGGACTCAAGGAATTGGAGGTCTTGGTATGTGCAAAGACTAGGTTCGATAAGGGAAGGCAGAGAAAGAAGCATCAAGTTAACTTAATCTGTTCAGATACTAGGATTCTAATTGTTTAGTAGATAAAAATAGTAATGAACTTAGAGGAGACGTTATTGAGTGATGGAGGTAGAGGGGGAGAACTTGGGGAAGTGGCAATGGGGAACAAGAAGTATTCTAACTCCCCTGTTTTAACTGGTGAGCAGAAAATGCAATCATGATTGGAAAGAGTAGCTAGCGAACCAGTGTCAGCAAGTTTCAGTGATTCCTAGAAAATGGAATGAGTAGAAGAAAAGATTTAGGATAAAAGTTTTTCCACTATGGCGCAGGTATTCTATTAGGCTCAGTAGAAGGAGAGGTGGAAGGGATGCATTACATTGGGACTTTGGAATGATGGATTAAAGGGTTAACGATTAACCTTAACTAAAAGGATTAAAATAGAAATAAGAAATAGTGAGCAAAGAAATGGAGAATAGGATTTAGATGATGACCAACAGGAGTTTGGAATTCTTAGTATATAGATATGAACCAAATATGAGATTTCATTTAATGAATGACAGGTTGTACTCTGCACCAAAAGAGGCTGGAGATTAGGCAGAATACAAGTAAATCATGAGATGGAAGGCCCTTGATCAGATGAGGGGAGGAAAGGACTCCTTCCTTCTGAAGGCTGGATATTAGGTAGGAGATGGTGAGCTGCAGGAAACTGAAGTTGTGCTCTCCACTGACTGTTTTTCCGCTTCCTTCACTGGACAGGCATAGCAAGCAATGAAAAGCATGAGATCAAAGGGAAGATTGCTTCTCTATGCACCCATAGCTCTTTTATATCAGTTGCAGGAAATCAGGTAGACAGCAGCAGGTGGAAGTTGCCTTATACTGGCTCAGATGGAAGTTGTTCTGCCAGCCCCTAGCTGCTTTCCTTCAGGGAACATGAAGCTGAAGATGTAAAGCATGCAGTCAGAGAAAGGTCTTACTCTTCTTTGGCCCTAAAGCTGGAGATGAGGCAGGTGCAGTAGTAGGGAGCTGTCCAAGGATGGAGGAGTTGTTATGGGTTAGCCTTCCTTCAAGCAACATGAGTCTCTCTCTCTTCTTCAGATGGTGTTAAGTACTATTTCCCATCTTCTAGATGAGAAGAGGCTCAGTGAAGATCAGTGTCTGGTTCAAGGTCACACAGATAGCAATCCTAAGAGACAGGATTAGGAACTAATTTCCAGTCCAGGACATTATCACATGATAATGCCTCTCAGTATCTGAAAGTTGACTTTGTCCTCAATTGCCATACATAATAACTTCCATTTTTTATTCCCTCTTTATCTTTCCTGTAGTCCCAATAATACTTTAGATCAGTGGCATCACACTCAAATAAAAAGTGATCCCTGAGGGATGCATATTGACTTAGAAAATCACAGATTAACATTACCTATTTAATTTGAAGTTTAATTTGTTCCGTTAAATTCACTTTTCCAATCACATATCTGGGTCAGGCTCAGAAGTTTTGTGGTGTTGGCCTGCAATTGCAAATATAACACTTTTGCTCTAGAACCCACTTTAATATCTGGATTCTATACTTATTTGTTTCATTATGAATCAGAGCAGTTTGCTTCCATCCTAACACAAAATGTGTTATGAAGATTATGAAGATAACTAGCAGCTTGAGGTTTGCAGATGAACTTAATTTCTTTGAAGTAAAGAGATGCCTAAAAAGACTTGGGATTTAATGTTTTTCAAACCCTACTGTTTTGTTTATTCTTTCATATTTCATTTCAAAAGCACCAAATAATCATCAATTTGGAGATAAGACAACCAAGACAATAAGGAAGAAAATTTAAGAAAATATTTCCCCTAAAATGGCATTTTTGTTCCACAGGGAAAAACACACAAAAAACCAAAACAAAAACCCCAGCAAGAAAAGCTTTCCTGAAACTTGCTTTTTTTAATTTCTAGCTGTTCATACTTCTAAAAATATCTGATATGATTTCATGAGAAAAGTCATATATAACATAGGAAAATCCATTTAGATTTCCTTGAAAACGAGTCATTCCAGATGAGTTTTCTTGGAGGGTTTGTCACTTCAAGTACATTTTATTTTACTTACTTATTTATTATGGAAATCTTACTAAAATGTAACAACCATTCTTCTGCCTTTCTAAACAAAGTACAATGAACTTAATATAATGTTTTCTTGATCACTCAGGGTTTTTGTTTTATTTTAAATAGATTTGTGATCTCACCCACATGGATGTTCTTTCCAAAGATGCAGGCCATCCACAGTTTGGTCATTTTGTGATGAGCATGTCATCTCATAATTTCCCTAGGGGACAGTAGGGAGCAGCAGTAATATGCTGAAGGTTTTATTTGATTTTTTTCTAGTTAGTTATACTCTCCCAGGAATTTGAGGCTCAATACATCAAAAATGAAGCATTTAGAAGAATTGTTGGATTGATATTATAATACCTTCACCTTGGTTCTACATTGCTTAGTCAAATCCATTCAAGTCATGGCATTCTGGCAATATCAAGACTTGTCATCTTCCATAGTAAGGATTCCTATAGAACATTTCTACTATTGCCAGTCAGCTTCAAGTGAGGTCCCTAGGAACATCAAATCTCTAACACAAAAGGTTGCTGCCAAGGCTGGATACATCCATCTCTGGCTTGATACTTAGTCACCTGTGCTCATAGAAGGAACATAAAACAAGAGAGAGAGAGCCAGAAGCTTTAGCTCAGGTTTGCTTAAGCCAACATATATACTTTAGTTGTTCTATGCTCCCAGATATGATGCTGCTGGGATGGGAGGTGCTTTCCTGTGGGAGGAAAAGTGAACTTCTCTTCTTTCATTCCTCCAGTGAGAGATCTATATTTCACAGATGGGACAATAAAGTCAGAGGATGCAATCACTTTTTTAAAAGATCTACTTCCCCTAAATGGACTATTTTCCCTGGATAAGTGGTCTATGCTTGATCCAGATACCTTTTGCTGCTATCATGAGATATCAATTGTTAATAATGTGTGTGGAAATATATACATGTCTATATGTGTACACACACACACACAAATGAAGTTAGATGGCACACTGAATAGAATGCTAGGTCCGGAGTTAGAAAGACTCTGTAAGTGCAGATCTGGTCTCAGATACTTACTAGTTGTGTGACTCTGGACAAATCAGTTGTCTCAGGTCCTTAATTATAAAATGAGCTGGAGAAGGAAAAGGCAAACCACTCCTGTGTCTTTAGCCAAGAAAACTCCAAACAGGCTCATGGAGAATCAGGCACAAATTAACAACAAAATATATATACATAATTGTGTGTGTACAAAAATTGCTTTGACTTTAAACATTCACGTCTATGTCAAGACAGAATTTCTATTCCAGTGATTTGGTCTATAATTCCCTTAAAAGACCCGTTTAATTCCTTTAGTTATTAAGATTTTTCTTCCTCCTCTAATAATCATGCATCTGTTTGCATGCTCTAGTTAAAACTTCCAGGAGAATGTTAAGTTCTTTGAAGGCAGGAAGTTTGCATTTTGTCTTCATATCTCTTGCACTTAGCAGTGGCTTGTATATTCCTTTTCGTTTAGTCTTTTTCAGTCATGTCTAACTTTACATGATTCCTTTTTGGGGTTTTCTTGTCAAACATCCTGAAGCCTTCCTTCTTCAGCTCACTTTACAGATAAAGAGCCTGAGGCAAACAGAACTGACTTGTCAGAGTTACACACTTACCAGCTGAAGCCAGATATGAACGCAGTTCTTGACTTCAGACATGGCACTCTATTCACTGTGCCACCAAGCTGTCTGTGACTTGTACACAGGCTGTTGGGAATAAGTCCCAGGTCTATGATTTCATTGGTAAAGAAAGATATTCCCTCTAAAATGCAGACTGGTACTTTTTCTGTGATATACAGTCCTATAAAGGAGTTGTGTAGGATACTAAAGATTAAACAGCTTGCCCTGAGTGACACAGCCAGTATGTTGGGCATGACTTAATCAGTAATTCAAAACTACAAGGAACAAAGTCATTGTGTAGTAGAGCTCTGGGTTTCTGGGTTCTTAAACTAGCTTTCTAACCATTCTGTCTCTGGCCTTGTATAAGGTGAATGGTTAATAAATTCTTGTTAGAAGGGACTCTTGCAAGTTGTCATGCCATTGCTAACCTGTTCCTCTAGGAAAGAAAGTACAGCTTGTCACACTTAGACCAATGTCCACTCTCTCCCTTCTCTGATGGGTGGATGTGTTCTTTGCCTAGCACTAATGCACTGACCCTTGAAACAAAAAGATAAACTCCTGGAATGCTGGGACTTTTTTATTTTTTTAAACATTCCATGTAGTTCAGTGTTGCATACAAAGTTCCCCTCCTAAACAACATGAGGACTGACTGATAACAGGCACCTCAACATGATGATGAGGACCTTGAGGGTCCAGAAGAAGATCCAGAAGGGATCTTGGGAGATAACGTAGTCCAGAGATTCTTGGCCTTGATTTTTTTCAAAACAACTGGATAAGCGCGACGGAGTGCCAAGTCAATACCACTTACAGAGGCCCTACTATGTGCCAAAGGGTCCGTGACACATCCAATCCGGTTCATTTCTCTCGTTTCATAAAAAACAAACTTAAGTACAACAAATTACAATTCCCGAAATCGGAAAAATGAATGGGGCTGAATATTTGAACCAACGTGGTCAGGATTGGAGTTCTTTTCTACGCATTAAAGGATATTAAAAATGACATACCGGACCCATGTGGGTTGGACCTGGCCTGGTGAAAGGTCTCGGCAGGGGCCACTGGTCAACCCAGGGATCCCTGTAAAGTGCATTAAAAGGAAGTCCCTGGGGCACGCTAAAGCTGGAGGATGCTAGCCTTCCGCACATGGGCTGCCCCCTCCCAGAATGCCTTTCTGCATCACAAATCTCCCTTTCCTCCCCCTATTCCCCCGACCGCTGCCTTTTCACAAAAGAAGCCGTTGGGTTTCCAACTCCTAGAAATCACCCTCGCCCTAGGAGCCGCGAGGGGAGACTCACCAGCTTCATATTGAAATCTTCGCTGTTATGTGTACTGCAGGACTCCCTCACTCCCCGAAAAGGGACTTCCGGCTAAACCGCCGCCGCCTCTGCCGTCGCCGCCGCCAAACGTCCTAGAGCATGACGGAATAGCGAGTTTTTTCCCGCAATCCTATTTCCTCTGCCCGCCCCCCCTCAAACCCGGAGCATCACGGGAACTGTAGTACACCCGAGGCTTCATGATGAGAACTGTGGCAATTTTTCCTTTCCTCCCCTTCCTCTCCGAACTCCTCCCTCTGCCGGCTACGATTTATTCCCATTGCCTCCTCTTCTAACCTCTCCACACCCCAAGGATGATATCATGTCCCCTCACCGGACCCGATGCCTCGGCATTGTGGGACCTGTAGTCCCGGTTGGTGCTGATTCTCCCTTTCCCTCCTCCCTATGGGGAAGAGAAAAGGCGCGGGCTTTGCCGGGAGCTGTAGTTCCCAGGGGCCGTTTGGCGCCGCGGCCCGTACTTTTACCCCAGGGATCAGGGAACTACAACTCCCAGGGCCGCCCGGCGGCAGCAGGTGGGAGCGGGGCTGTTGATATCAATATGGCGGTTGTCAGCCAGACAAAGACAGTCAGTCTGATGTGATTGAGACAAGGGAGGTTTTCAGGGGGAGACTGGGAGATAGGGGCCTCCCCTCCCCCTTCCCCTCCTCCCACGCCGGCCTCCACCCCCTTCCCCAGCCCCCCTCTCGCCCAAGACCCCGTGCGGAAGACACCCCTCCCCCCTACCTCAGCCCTTCTTCTTGGGACGTTGGGGAGGGGGTTGTCCGCGAGGCGGAGAGAGAGAGAACTCAGCCAGGCTCCTGAGGTGAGTGGAGAGATTTTCTCCAGCTGGACACCCCGAACCTCTCCTCCTCCTCACTTTCCTGAAGGGTTTGGGGGTGGGAGCTCGGGGTTTGTCAGGGGTGATGGAGTGTCCGAAGGGAGTATCTGGCTGCTGAGTGACCCGACCGTGGGGTGGGGCAGGATTATTTTTTTTTTGGGGGGGGGAGGAGGTTGGCGACTAACTCAGAGGCATTGGTTGCCCCTACCCCCGTCCCCTCTAACTCTGCCGCCCTTGCCTGCAGGCGGAAGATGGGGAACTCTTGGAGGTGAGGGTCTCCCTGCTGGAGTTTGGGAAACTGAGACTGCGATTCGAGGGGTGTCGGCGTGCGCGCGTGCGTTTCGTTTTCTCAAGTGTCCTTAACTTTGTGTGTGTGTTGGGGGGAGGGGGCGCGCGAGGTGTGCCCCGGGCGGAGGAGGCCGGTGCCCGGCGAGGTAAAGGCGCGCTCGGGGAGCGCGGAGCTGATCGGGGCCTGGGCTGCGGAGCGCGCCCACCCCACGGCGGGGCTGGCCGCGGGCTTCGGGGGCTTCCCAGGACGAGGACCCCTAAGGCAAGCACAGATCGACGCGGCGCCGCTGAGGTGGGAAATGAAAAAGTAGCCCGCGTCTTCTCCTCCGGAATCGTGTTCCGGTGACACCGTCGGGGCTCCTCCGAAAGGCGTCCGCCTTCACCCCCAAACTGTAGGTGGGGTGCCTCCTCCCGAAGCGAAAAGGGCTTTTAATTACTTGAGGGTGGTTTTGTTGTTGCTGTTGTTTGTAAATATTGTTTTTTCCTTTAAAGAATTGCCGGGCGTTTTTATAGGGAGGCACAGTAAAGGTGGGAGGGGGCTTAGGTGCATAGTTCAGAAAACACCAGCTGACTGACTGCCCCTCTTGTGTGTAGAACTATTTGGGTTTGTAGTAGGATCTCCAGTCGCAAGTAAGCTTGGGGACAAGTTAAAGATGCTGCTTGCATTTCCCGCTACCCCACCCTGTTCCACCTCGACTGTTGCTGGAAATTGGGGTGTGGGTGAGCAAGGAAGAAGAATGCTTTTTTTCTTTTGAAGGAGAGATTCTGCATTAAATAAAGTTGACTATTATAAACAGATTGTATTGTTGATTTACAGCAGAGCTTAAAAGTCCAGAAGTGTCTGGCTAAGCACTGTGTGATGTGACTAGCCAATTTCTGTCGGGGTCCTTCGGTGCCAAAACCATTGCCCTCCCTTTGGTCTTTTCTTCTTGCTTATCTTCTTTCTTTTTCCATCTGCTTTTGGTGCTGCTGACATTTCTTGAGTGTTGAGAATACCTTCTGTGCCTTTTTATTTGTTTTTGGTTTGTTTTTTCTCCCTGATAAGATTGCATGTTGTTTGGCTTTTTTATTCCCTGCATCATTAGAGGGGAATAATCTGCATCATTTTTTCTGCCAACCCTGTCACAGGTAATTATCACTTTAGCATTGCGGCTTCCTGCATTAAATTTCTTTATTACTATTCTTTAAAGCTCAATTATTTCATCTATTAAAATTATGTATATAAACCAAAACTCTGGAAAAATAATTTAAATTATTTTTTTAAAAAAAGTTTTGACTTATTATGATAGGATAGCATTTTAAAAATTATAGCTTTAAAGCACTAACATTTCTAACAGTTCTTAGGGTTTCATTAACTGATAGATATCGGGTATTGAACACTTTATTCTATTTCCCAAATAAGGTTCTTTCTTGAACCTTTTCTTGTGGGAACAGTTTGTTTTCCTATGAGAGGGACACTTGAATATAGAAGTTGTTATAATTTTTTTCAGGTGTTTAAAAAATTAAGGAATTAAAATACATCTATCCCAATTCTGCTAGTTCTTGATCATTGTTAGTTGTCACTGTGGCATCCTGGAAGCAACAAAAACCTGAATTCACATAGCTACTGTATATAATTCTTAGTGTGTTCTGTTACCTTTGATATGAAAATCAGATTGGTCACTCACACCAATAAATAAGCTGATAACTGAAAATGTGTGAGATAACAAGTGTATATTTAGGTTGACCTACATAGAAAGTTAATGTGTTTTCTAAATCTGAACTTTATATTCTTGAATGTTTTGATCCCTTCCAAGACCATCATTGTAGTTATTAGATACTAAGATTTCTAAAATTCTTTGCTTGTATCTTATCAATGTTCATTAGAATAATTCTGAAAATGAAACTCAGTCACTTGGAGAAAAAATGTTATATAACTGCAGAATATAAAGTACCCATAGAGATTTCCGTGTTGGGGAATTAAATTATTTATATTGCAAAAGCAAAATGTAAGTGAAAAGATAAATAAGAAGTATCCATTAACCCCTATACTTTCCGTTGCCCAGTTCAATTAACATATATTTACTGCTTTGATGTTTCTTTTGGAATGAAAACAATATTTTAAGAGAAAACCCACTGACTTTTCTATTCCTGTGCAGTATTTGAGTTGAAATCTTGATTTGTAATTCATGCTTATTCAAGTAAAGTAGTTACTGTTGCATTCTAAGCACTAGTTACTGGATTGCTGGAACATTGTAAAATCTTCATTGCAGGTTACAGCCTAAAACACTCAGCATGTGGAAGTCATATGGTCTGCAAAAAGAAGTGGAAAATCAGGGCATTGGTTGCCTGGCCAACTTAAAATTTCATCCTGTAACTGTGAAAAACACATTTATTTTCATGTGATCTCATCTAAAAATGTTTCCCGTAATATGTGAATTTGAAAATCTGCACTGTTTTAACTCAATCTGTTACTTGTTTAATGCAATACATTTACTGAACTTTAGCTGCAAACTAGCATTAAGAAGCCTTTAGAAATTAACTTTAAAGAGTGTGTTGGGCACACGCATGCGCATCTGTGGGTGACAATCTTAGAGTTGCAAGATAATTTTTGGAAGTCTTCTAGTCCTATTTTTTTTTTTTTTTTTTTTTAGATGTGAAAATTGCGACTCAGGTTTAGTAATTCACCCAAGATCACCCAGCTAGTTAATGACAAAGTCTAATGTTCTTTCCATTCTCTTTTAGTGAAACTTCAGTTTTTAATATTATACATAGTTCAGTGTTCAGCATTAGTTTATCCAGAATTAGATGTAAAAATATAATGGATGCATATTAATTTCCTTAACAAAAAACTTACTGGATGAATTCACTTACAATCAGTCATACAGGTGACAGTAGTTACACAACTGATTTGAATTCGTCTCTTTCAAATTTCATATTTTCCCCTCATGATATTACTTTTTATTTTAAGATGTTCTCGAAATAAGTCTTCATTGTGTGTACAACCTTATGATCATAAATATGTCAATTTATGACAATTTTACATAGGTATTAATGTTTATTATTAATTGATATTTATTATATTATAGTAATTATTATTTAATATTAAATACAATTGCTTATTTGTATTTAGCAACTACAAAATCATTGCAAATATTCAAATTTAATTTGTCCATTTAATCTCCATGTATATTCTGCTTAATTTGCCATACTTTTAGAATTAAATTTCCTGCTTGTTCATTTCCTATACATTTGATTTCATAGTGTCTTCATTTTTAATTTGCAAATACTGTTTAAATTTAATCAATTACTGCTTTTGGAGATTAGAACTTGTGCTTGCACAAAGTTCCCCTTCCATTGCTTCTACTCAAGAGGAAAATCTATAGGAAAATGTAAAAGTGATGAGCAAGAATCCATTCTGGTTCATATTATCATGATAGTTAACCAGATTCTGTGTTTTACTCTACTATTGAAAAATTAAAAACTTATTTGATAGTTTGCTGTTTCCTTAAAATAGTCCCCTGTTTGTATTTTGTTCTTAGATTTGATAATTTTGAAATACACACACACACACACACACACACACGTAGAAAATACTCTTATGATGTAGAAAAATACAGATAGACAATATGTAAAAGTACTATAAACAAGCATATTTGTATACGTATGAAGTGGTTGTATAGGAATTCGGTATACCATAAAAAGTTAGAACCACACATAGTGGGTAGATTATGTAAAAAGTGATTATTGTCACAAACCATAAAACAAAACATTACATGAAATTCAAATAAATGTCTGGGGAGGAAATCTTTTAATATTGTAAACTTTATTTTAAGAAATTACTTTTTATTTCATACTTCAGTCATCAATATCAATATTCAAATAACAAAAAGGATTTTACATGAACTCATCATGTTTAAAAAGCATTTTAAGTTTAATAAGAGAGTAAAAGAATTGGCATTTGTGTTTTCTTCTTAACTTTTGTTTTCTTTTTGTATTATTAAAATGTTTTCTTGATATTCTTTTTAAAATACTTTTAGCTTTACCTATTCATTTATGTCCATCCCAATGGATACTCTCTCTTCCTCCTAACAAATAAAGATAAGTAATACAGATAAATACATTGGTTATATCCGTGGGGAAAATATATGGTAGTATGCATTTTAAAAGTCCATCTCCTCTTCACTAAGAGGCAGGAGGCTTCATCATTAGTCTTCTAATATCATGATTGTTCACTACATTGTCCAGAGTTCTGAAGTCTTTCAGATTTAAAACCTTAATTTTTAATTGATTATGCAATAATTTATTGTTCTATTGAAAATGGGAAGTATCTACTGAAATTAAAAAAAAATTACCTGTAATATCTGTAAATTAAGTTTATAGACATCATAATTATAACTATCACCCAGATATCCCTATAGGATAGGCTGACTTAGGAGTTCCCAAGCACATAACTTTTTTTTTTTTTTCAGTGATGGAATAAAGGAAATTTTATTTGAAAATAAATTGATGGAAAGATAAAGATTTAAACTTAAGCCATTGCTTCAGATAATTTGTTTTCTTGACTTTAAATAAAACATATGGCAAACTCACTATAACACTACTTTGGACCTTTTCCAAGAGCATTTAGTTACTGGAAGGACCTGGCTACAGCCTGCTTTTTAAAAAAATAATTTCACACTATGAATCCTTAGATTGGTGTTAGAGTAAGTTGTTTTTTTTTTTTTTTTAGTACATAGGTCCAAGGAAAAGCTTTGGACCAGGATTATAAATATTTTAACTGTTTTTCTCCTCATCCCCCCCAACCCCCAAGACATTTATTTTATAAATTTAAAAAAAATGAGTTTTTATTTGGAGCCATCTAGTATTTTTTTTGGACTGTTAACAAAAGTTCAGTCAGTTTCATTGTTATCAAGTGGTATTTATGATGTACCGAATCAAGGGAAGAGAATGGAAAGGAGAGGGGAAAAAAAAGGGAATAAAGATATTTATAGAGCTTATTATGTGTCAGACAGTGCTAAATGCTTAGAACCTTTTCAGGTATGGGTTGTTATTATCCCCATTTTACACTTGAGGAAACTGAGGAAACAGGTTAAGTTAGTTGCCCAGGGTCACTTACCCTGGCAAGTAATTTGAGATCTCTATCTGTTCTGCTATTCTTCATTAGGTGGAAAGAAGTATTTAATTCTTAAATTACAAGTCTAGCCTCTCATGTGAAATATATTATTGGTATATTGGTTACTTTTCATGTGAATAAATGCCTATATTTTCCTTTCATTGTCGTCTGGATTTGGTTTTATTGGAATTGATTTTTAAAAATACACAGCTTAAAACACCAAAAAAAAAAAAAATTACATAAGTAGAACAGAAAAAGAAAATTATCTACGAAATTGTCAAATATGTCAATTATGTTCCTTATGCTTTCAAAAAATTGTGTAATCCAATATGCTACTTTAAAAACTGTTCCTCTTGTCTTTGTTTACTTCTGAATGTCTTATTCATTAAACACACACACATACTATCACTAGCTTTCCTGTCAAATCCCATCCTCTACCCCCAAAATGAGGGGGGAAACTTTGTAAAAAAGATAAGTGTTTTAGTAAGCACACACCCTATTCTAGGCATTGTGCTAAATGCCAGGGATACAAATACAAAGAAAGAGTCTTTACTTTCAAGAAGCTTATGTTCTAATGGGGAAAAGCAACCTACAAGGAAAAGCGGGAAAGTTGGTGGGGGAAGGAGGATTTGGAAATTGGTGACAAGCTGTTGGCCCCAACAAAATAAAACAAGTCCTGGCTTTTTGGAGCTGAGAGACCCATGGTTTGAGGTCCATGCTAGTATTGGGAGAGATAGCATGGTATTTGGAACAGGAAAAGTAATGTGGAGCCCTGAGACCCTTGAGGGGGGAAAAAAAGGCAAAATAAACCCTTAAATAAGCAAAGTAAAATTACATGTTTGCAATGGTCCCAAAGTAAATCTCATTCTGCACTTTGAATCTATTAACCCGCTCTGACAGGAGGTGAATAGCATGTTTGATCATTCATTATTGGAATACTTTGATAAAGCTTTCTTACTGTTCTAATTATTTTAATAATCCCAGTATTCCAAAGGCAGGAGCATTTATGTATATGTATGTAATGACTTTTTTCATGGGGAAAACATCCAAGTGTCTTAGATGCAACTGCAATGATTATGACCTGGAATTGAACTTTTCTACTTTAAACTTTGTTTAAATCATCTTGTGTCTAAGATTTGAAGGTTAGTGATTTGCTATCTTTTAGTTTCATTAACCCAAGATTGGAATTCTAAGCCAGTGGTTCACCAACTAGGGTCTGGGGACTACTAGTGATTCATAAGGGATCTCTAGGGAGTCTTCTTGCTGGTTTCTTATAGTAATGCCACTCCCTTGCTCCCCCACTTTTATTTTGTTTAATAAAAAAACTGACTCAGTTGTATCTCATGAAAATCAGAGCCTTTTAGGCAGGTTTTTCTTTTTATAATCTGTTTTTCTTTAAGCATTCCAATGGATTATTTCACTTTGTAAAGTTCTTTAAAATATTTGAAGATACTGTATAAATGTATGTGCAAATGACTTGGAAAATAGTAACTGACAAGACAGTTTGGGGTGTAACTGTGAAAAATAAAGTTTATGAACAAAATTTGATTTTGAATCTGAAAGAACCGAAGATGACAATAGGCTCATCAGAGAGCAAGGGAAACCACTAATTAAAGGATAAATTTCAAGTGTGCTTAGTGTTAGGTAGTTTTTTCTGTCTTATCAAATATGGTTTATAATTATTAGTACCACATTTTGAATAGCTATATTCAAAGGATAAATTATATTAAAATGGTATATTAAGGGACATGTAAGAACTTATGGATAAATAATATTATAAAATGATATAAAAATAAATTATATTAAAATATTGAAAGACAGTTGGCTTTCTAGAAGTGGTTCTCAGTACTGTTGTGCCAAGTTCTTTTCCTCACAAATGGTTCACTTTTTTTTTTTTTATTATAAGATGAACTTGCAGTATGATGCAATACTTATTGGGTGTAGTGAGAATTAGTGGGAAATAACTAGAAAAAGGTGTAATGCAGACATTAGTTTTAATAATTTATCTTATTATTATCTTTATCTAATTCTGCTTTGATGGAATTGTCTCCCAGTATTAGCAACAAAGTAGCTTGTGTTTTTTTTTTCCTATCACTTGTAGTTTGTCTAATTTTCATAGACCCGAACAATACTTTCTGTTTAGATAATTGACTTACATGAAATCTTGCTTAATTTCACTGAGTTTTCTGATCTCATAACTGGATATGTTTTCTCTAGTAATACTGAATATAACCCTTGTAATAATGTTTAGCATTTGTAAATTCAGATTGTAGTCATAATAATAATAGCTAGAATTTATATGACATTTTAAGGTTGGAAAGTGCTTTACAAATATTTTATTCCTTGTATAATCATACAAGTGCTATTGTTAGCCCCATTTTACCCCTAATGAAACTGTAGCTAACATATTAAATGACTTGCCCTAGGATCAAACAATTAAGTGTCTGAGACACAATTTGAATTCAGGTTTTCAGTCAATCATTAAGCATTTATTAAATGCCTACTTTGTACTGGACTTTGTGTTGAGAGCTAGAAACATAAAAAGGGGCAAAAGACCATCCTTGACCTCAAGAAATTCACAATCTAGTATCTCCCTGAACTGGCTATAGTATCATAAAAATCATGATTGAAACTGGAAAGACCCTTTTAATCTAATCCTTTCATTTTATAGATGTTTGTAAAGATTAAGGGGACTATCCAAAGTCATGAAGGCTATGTGATGCAAAACTGGGATTTGAATGCAGTTCCTTTGTTTCCATTGTGCTGTCTAGTAACACATCTAAGGCCTTTCTTCCTTAGTATGATTGTCTTGTCTTCTCATAAATTCTCATAGGAGATCCACATAATGTATTTGGGGTTTTCCTCTAGATAAAGTGAATTGCCAGTTAATTTATAGAATTATTGATTGATTTATTGTGACCCATATAAAAGGGGAAAAAGTATGGAAGGAGACACAAGGTTCAACTATCAACCCTTTCTTTCTATTCAGAAATGTATTAGTTCTTGCTTGTTGAAGGGTAGGGGTTGCTTTGAATAGTTTTCTTCTGGTGTTCCCGTTTATGACTGTGAGAACAGGACTGCTAAGAAGGCCCTCTGGGTTGCGAGGAAGGGCAAGCCATGCCCAGTTTTTTTGGAAACTTGCAGAGAAAGACATAATGGCAGCAAGCATGGAGGAATACTTCACTCACTTTAAGAAGACACAGAGAGTACAGAGGCCAATGACACAGAAAGAAGAGATACTGAAGTTGATGGCATGGGAACAGGGAATGAGGTAGTGGAAGGAGGCAGGCAGAATAGGGCAATGGAATAGCAAGGAAGGAGAACACAGAGGGATACAAGGTTACTTATGTAACCTGGGAGATATCTTAGGATCATTTGGTCAGCATGGATCCTTAGCAGGTGGAGGCATGTGACGATGGGTGAGACAGGAATTTGGTGTCTTATTTTTATAAGCTTTTGGTGATGTGGGACAGACTAATACTTTTTTATGCTACCTTAGTTCATTAGTATGTCCACATCATCTCAAAGTTACCAGCAGGACTTTAGGATTACTTCATTAGCATAACCCATTGCTGTTATTTTGTTAGTTTTTCTGCCCTGTCTGGAACTTATTTGAAGTCTATAGACTAAGAACAGTTAGCAGGATTGAGTGCTGTTACATTAAGGCTTAGATATCTTCCCCTAATTTAGCACACAGTCTCAGGAAATGTTCTTAGTTAATTTTATTAGACAGTTTTCAGTGGATCCTATGTTCCTCTAATTTATGAGATTGTTTGCAAGTAATTGTTGCACCCTTAATTTATGGAATACTCTGTAAATAATTTATGGGTTTTCTTTTGCAGTCTTATTTCCTACTGTTGTTACCTTATTCTATCTCCTTGTAAATGTATTATTCTAGCTAAAAGGGGAGGATTGTGTTCAGGGAGATCACAATCAGATGCAGTTTAAGCATTTACAAAATCCTTAATCCTGGTAAAAGTCTGATTAAGCCTGTGAACATGCAGAATGATGTTTTTAAATTCATAAAATAAAATGTCCAGGATAAGAAAGGAAATTGATTATACAGAAATATATTTGTCAAAATATTTTATAAAGAATTACATGGACTCAAGATTAGAAATCTTTTTCTAGATCTTTTAATGTTACTTGAATACTGATGCAGCATGCAAACTATTGATTGGTTATCCTGTACTCTCAGGAAACTCTGCTATTGTGAAAAATTGGTATTGCATTCTATTCTTGGAGTCAATAGGGCAATGATTGTCATTTTATTTTCACACTGATATTCACACTTGCAAGTTGAATTGAATAGACAATTCCATAAAATGATTAATGCTAGAAAAAAGACTACCTTTTGCTTGTTTTTATGATTTTGTTGGAAAACCTCAAAGAAATTTAAAAAAATATTCTTATAACTTTAATAATATTTCTTTGAAGTGGAATAATATACTTGTTTTTTCAAACTACGGCATATAAAAGTAAATTAACTGTTGGCATAATGTTGTCATGGAAAGAACTGTAGCCTCCAAGAATTTTGGGAAAAAATTGTATAATAGAAGTGATTGTTAACTGTCTTATATTCTTCTAATGACAGATCATAATTTCTGTTTGGGAAAGTATGAGAAACGATGTATTCTAAGGAACATCTTTATAAGCTTGATTAAAAATCATCTATCACCCATGAAATATAGTTATTTCTGGGTTGAAAGCCAATATGATATTCAATAGTAAATATAGTACACTTTAGGGATAAAAACTGTAGTAAATATAATTTTCAATCAGAGTACTGACATGAGACTACAATGGTTTGGCTTGTATGTCCCATTCTTCCTTCCTCTTCCTGCACACTTTGGTACCTATCTGAGCCCCTTTAGTTATACTCTCTGGTTAAAGTTTTCAGGAAGGTGCAACAAGTTTATCACAGGATTTTGATAGTCTTCAGGCAAAATGTGAACTCCTTTTAATTGTTAATACTATGTAATATTCCTTATAAATTATTCCTTACATTAGAATCTAGGAAGAACTCAAATAGTATCTTTTCCCTTTTTTCATTATAGTAATTCTTTGCTGTTAAATATTGGTTACACTAATTTTTCATATTTCATGTTTCATGGATTGCCTATGACCAAAAGAACTAATTAACCTATAACCAACTCCTTCATTCTTATTTAGGTTTGTCCTTGGATAGCAAACATAGTTTGTCATTGGAACTTTCTAGCCTGATAGAATCAGCCTGCACTTGAGCTCTGTCCCTTTGAGAAGCCAAGTTATTACGATATCACAATGAGGCTTCAGATTAGGACTTTACCCTGTAAACAGTGAAGTCCTCCAGATATTTGTGTTTGGGGTAATATTGTGTTGAATGTATCTATTGCCTAAACACTACAGGAATGCCTCAACAAAATCCATAACCACTCAGAAATTGTCTTCACGATCAGTAAAATCAAAATGTTATTCTCAAGACTTTGATATGAAATTGGATGGATATTGAGTTCATTAGGATTTCTACTTTAAACTGACACTATTGGTCAAAAATTTGACCAAATTGAATCCAGAATACATTATGAGAAAGAGAGTGTGTGGGCTAGATTGCATTTTGAACTCTTAATAATCTCAAATTGTTTTTGAACAAAAACTTACTGTTTTAATACCATAGTCTGGTGGCATAGAGCACTGTATTCCAGTGATCCTCTATAGCTGGAAATCATGGAATACCACAACCTCCAAAGAATCCAAACTGATTCAGAAATCAATGGAGAGATGCATGATGAGCATAAATAGATTGTAGTATATAAACTTTTGGTTTGCTTGTAGAAACTGACATAAGACTGTCATTCTGGAAATGTATAATTGGAAGAGGAGATAGGAATATCATGGGGTAAGAAATAAGAAGTCATGATGGACTGCTTGAATACTGCTTTCATGGAATATTAAAAACCTTTGAGCAAGACCGGAACCACTTTGGATAAATCTTCTATGGAGGGGTATGGATACAGATAGTATAGAATTCAGACTATATGGATTGTGATTTA
This sequence comes from Sarcophilus harrisii, assembly GCF_902635505.1. Lineage (NCBI taxonomy): Eukaryota > Metazoa > Chordata > Mammalia > Dasyuromorphia > Dasyuridae > Sarcophilus > Sarcophilus harrisii. The sequence goes on along the minus strand of NC_045427.1, from coordinate 138,653,047 downwards.
TTGCAATAAAGGGAGAATCTGGATCAGTGATAATAGAAATCGGTTGAAGTATATCAAAAAAAGTTCCTTTAACTAAAATTCTTAGTAAATTACATGCTAAAACTAGGAGATAAGAGACTTAATTCTATCTAATCTTGGCCTTGCCATTATTTAGATGTGTGACTTCAAGTGAATAATTTTTCCTTTCTATGTTAGCTATAAAATGTGGCAGTTGGACTTGGTGACCATTATGATCTTTCACCTCTAAAATTTGCAATTTTTATGATTTTCTCTATGCTATCTGATTGAGTTAAAGGTAGCAGTGATGATTATTGTATTTATCATTACTCCATTCTTGTCTCATGTAGCACTTTTGACTTATCTTGATATTTTTTCTTTGAAAAAATTCCAGTTATATAAGGTTATAAGAATAAAATAGATTGGTTTAACTTAAACATAAGCTATTACATTAACTTTTAGTTCAATTTTTGCTATACATCAAGTTGGGAAAAATTTGAAATTGTTAGAATGGCTGCTTTTCTAAAAACTTGTCAAATATGTACATTTGAAGATAATTCAAAGCATATATCTCTTTATATAATGATGACAATGATATATCTCTTGCTAAAGGAAAAACACATGAAGGCCTTTTCAAAAAGGGTAGGAATATCATTTTTTGTCAGATAAGTTTGCAAATAGTCACAAAATAGGAATGTGGATATTAATTGTGTAAAGGAATTAGAAGGTAATCTGTTGTAGTCCAAACTCATTTTGTAGAGAAGGCTCAGAGATGAAGTGATATGCCAAGGCCATGTAGTGTTAGTTATGGAACCAGAATAGAAATATTGATCCTGTCAATCAGGCCAATGCTTCCAGCACACTATAGTGGAAAATTAATCCTTACAAGTAGCTTGTTGGAGGAGACTAACGAATGATCCTTCATTTCATAACCATAATTATGTTAAATAGTAGTATTTTTTCTTGGATTCTAATTACTTTTTTGTTTCTGACATATTTGTATTTGTAGAAGTAAACATGATTTCCATGATCTGATCCCAGTTTCTCCTGGGGATATATTTTACCCTTTTACCAATATTCATCTTCTGTGCATTGAGGTATTTATTCAAAATGTGTGTTTGTGTGTTTTGTGTGGAGAGGACAGGTATTGGGAAGGTATTATAATACTTTTCCATATTTTGGGCCAACACAGCTGTTGAGTTAAAAATTAAGTCATCATAAACAAATACAAGGCTTGTGGCCTCAGAATTTCTTTTAGATTATACTTGGAATTAACTTTATGTGTACATCACCTCTGAAATAAACAATTATTGAATATGTGCTACATTTATAATATTTTGTCAAGGATATAAAAATGAAAAGTGACATAGTTCCTCCCCTCATTGAGTTTACAGTCTAAAGGAGAACAGAAACACTAGATGTGTCTGCTTGGCCCTGAATGTAGAACCAGGAGCAGCAGGGAAGTCACAGACTGGTGAATTCTGGCTATATGAGAGAAAACCACTAATTATTTTATCTAATTCAAAGTTTCTTTGACTAATTTTGATGTAATAACTTCCCTTAATTGGAGACCTATTCTTTTAAATAGATTTTATTGACATTTAAAAAAATTGTAAATCATTTATCAGATCTAATTAGATGGTTTTCAGAAAACCATCTTTATAACAGGGAATTTTTCTTTTGTTTTGTTTTGTTTTGTTTGTTTTTGTTTTCTTTGAAAAATTCTTTGTTATGAGGGCAGCTAGGTGGTGCAGTGTATAGAGCACCAGATCTGAAGTCAGGAGGACCTGAGTTCAAATTTGACCTCAGACACTTAATATTTCCTAGCTGTGTGACCCAGAGGCAAGTCACTTAACCCTCAATTGCCTCAGGGGGAAAATAAAAACAAAACAAAATAAAATGATTTCCATATATTATAGGATCAAAAATCCAAAGCTTTCAGGGACTTCAGAAGCCATGTAAGCCAATGGCTTCATTTTATAGAAGAAAAAATTGAAGATTAGGAAGATGAATGAACTGTCCAGAGTCCTATAGGTAGTAAGCAGGAAAGATGGGATTTGAACTTCGGTTCTTACTATGATGCATTCCAGTTACTTTCTGGGCCAACCATTGGTAAAGTTACAAGTAGATATTGGGTAGCTGAGTGATACAATATATGAATGCTTTGAGCTACATTCAGATTATATATATATATATCCTTTCTTTCTTTGGAAATAGATAGTATTTTTTTTTTTAAACATAAATCCTTTGAAATTGTCTTGGATCATTACATTGCTGAGAATAGCAAAGTCATTCATAGTTGATCTGTTACTGTGTGAAAGTTCTCCTTGTTCTGTTTGCTTCAGTTTACATCAAGTCAGGTAAGTCTTTTCAAGTTTTTCTGAAAGCAGCCTGCTTGTCATTTCTTACAGAACATTAGTATTTCATTACATGCATTTACTACAGCTTGTTCAGCCATTCCCCCATTGATGATCATCTCAGTTTCTAATTCTTTGCCACTACAAAAAAAAGCTGTTATAAATATTTTTGTAAAAGTAGGTCTTCCCCGTATCCCCTTAAAAATATATTTCTTGAGATACAGACTAAGTAGTGGTGGTATTGTTGGATCAAAGCATATACACAGTTTGATTGTTTTGGGGGCATAATTCTAAATTACTCTCCAAAGTGGTTGGATCAGTTCACAATTCCACCAATAGCGCATTTGTGTCCCAATTTTCCTACATCCCCTTAAGCATTTGTCATTTTCTTTTTCTGTCATATTGAAGCTTCTCTTATCTCAAGCTTCTTTAGAATAAGAAAGGCAAGACTAACAGCAGTGGCATTTTGATTTTGTGAACATCTTTCAAGTAGCTCAAGCCTGTTTGCATCTCTATTCATTCTCTGTCTCTCTCTTTCTCTCTCCCCGAGGCAGTTGGAATTAAGTGACTTGCCCAGGCTCACACAGAAAGTGTTAAGTGTCTGGGACCAGATTTGAACTCACGTTCTCCTGACTTCAGGGCTGGTGCTCTATTCACTGTGCCACCTAGCTGTCCTTCACATCTATTCTCTTAATCTCTTATTTGATCCATGGCTATTGACTTTGTTTTCCACTCAGATCCTATTGCTACCACATTGCAGAACTGTTTGTCTGGACCCTACCAGTATGACTTATTTCTGGCTCCTATGTGTGTGTTTTAGGATAAATGATCCTTTCCTTCCATATTCTCCATATAATGCTCTTAATACCTCTTATTAACTGAGATGTCATTGAAGATTGTCCACCTTAGAGATGAATGGCCTGTTGATATTTCAGTTCCTGGAGTTTTGGGTCCAATTCCTAACTAGGAAAACACAAAGAAATGTAGACTTGACATATTATCAACTTATTTTGGCTTTCTCCCAACATTTTTCTAGAGGGAATGAAAAATGGAAGGATGTGCAAAGAGAAGCAATTAGCTCCTATACAAATTTAAACTTGTATCCTCTTTCCTAAGTCAGAATCATTGTGGGGACATCTTATTTTCTATATTCTTATGAAACATTGATCTTAAATTCTCACCTATTTCTTCCCCCATGATGGAAGTTGTCTAGTCAGGGTTTGAGGTGTCTCTTTTGGTGGAAAGACTAAAGAGAAATTGTACTAAAAATAGAAGTGGGATTTTCTTTTTTTGATATTCTGTCTTTTGTTTGGGGGACTTTTGATTTCCTAGGCATTGGACACTATAGAGTTTTCTATAGTGGTACAAGAAAAGTATAACATTGTCTTTCTCCTCTGAAGTTGCACATATTTTCTCTGTGATTGTATTTTTAAGATTTTTTAGGACTTAAGTTTCTCATGCAGAGTAGTTACCTATTAGTTGTCATATTTGACTCTGAATTATAATTTCTCTAACATATTCAATGTATTGTTTACTCCTGTGCTTTTGAGAAATAGATACTTCTTGTTTTTAAGGAGAAATCTCTGTATGTGTGTTACTATATATAGTTTGCTAGTATATACTCTGGCCAAGGTCAAAAGATTTTGCTTTGCCTAAAGGAACAGGGAGTAGAGGCAGAGGAAACAAGGGAAATAAAAGGGTAGCATATATTTTTCTGACTAGGGCAGGATATTGGACCTCCCTTACCTCCTAGCCTGGGGAGACACCATCAAATTGGAAAAATGGACATAAGGAATACAACCAGAGAATCTTGAGCACACAGCATTCTTCAAGTCATGGCAAAAGAGAAAGGTCCCTATTGTTTTTTCAAGAGGCTCTTCCCAAGGTCTAAGGCATCATTTTCCTCATACTCTTTCTACTTGATGAATGGAACTTAAACACTCGTGCATCAGTACACCTCAGGGAAACTGAACAAAAACAAATGTTAATTAACTTGGTTTTCTCAGGCTTGTTTGATTTTCTATCTCACATATCTTGGGGGGGGGGGGGAAGGCTCCAAATTATAATTTTCTAGACATAGAGGATTGCAGATATGAGGCTTTGGAAAAGGGAGTAGGACTGTGGAATGGCTAAGATAGACAAAGCCTGTCAGATAGTGAATAGTTCCTCTCAAGTTTTTGTTTCCCTCATCTGCAAAACAGAATAGATGACCTGCATGATTCTAACTCTTGAACCTATGCCCATTTCATAGGAGAAAACCACTGGAAACTTTTTAGTAGAATAGTGATATAATCAAAGTTTTGTTACCTTAAAGATTAGGGAACAGACATGATTCATATATTTTAGTTCTTGGTAGCAATCAGGCAATTGTTAAGTATCTATTATGCTCTAGAGACTATGACAGGTATTGTAGATCCAAAGAAAAATGGGACATTCCTTGCCTTCCAGATGGTATATTAATAAGATTACCAAGATTAGACACAGTTAGACGTGGCAGGGAGTCCTTGGGAGGAATGGAGTTGGAAACTAATAGCAGAAGTAATTTAGGCTGAAAACTTGTGCATGTCATGAACTTTTCATGACCAACACTATCTTCCATTTACCTATCACAAAACATCATGAATCACAATAAAACATCTAAGCAAACATGGCCCATGGCATTGTAAGAAGAAATAGGATGTGAGAGTGACAAAAATGTGTGGTACAGAGTGCTGAACTGATCATAGACTTATCCTCTTCATAATATTTTCATTCAACAAAAGCAGTGTCATCAAGGAAGACTGTTACCAGAAGACTTAATTATAATAGATTAGATCTGAGTAACAGTTCATTGCTAACTTACAAAGGACAATACATTGTTGGCAACAGAAGAGCAGAAAGGAAGTAGGCCATTTTCAGAAATTTGGTGTATAGCACTGCATTTACTTACCCAGGCCAGAAAACTTGAAAACATGAAGATTAGTTTGGTGAAAATGATGGAGAAATTCAGAAACTGCTAAACTAAAAAGGAGAATTCCACAGGGTTTACCAGTGAGATAGTTTATCTCTTTCTAAGAAGGTAGCATTTATCTAAATCACTATTGATCAGAGAAATGCAAATTAAGACAACTTTTAAGTAACACTACACATCTTTCAGATTGGCTAAGATGACAGGAAAAGATGATAATTAATGTTGGAGAGGATGTGAGAAAACTGGGACACTAAATTCATTATTGTATTGTGAACTGATCCTACCATTCTGAGGAGCAATATGGAACTATTCCCAAAGGGCTATCAAACTCTACATGATCCTTTGATGCAGCAGTGTGTTTCTAATGGGCCTGTATTATCCTAAACAGATCATAAAAAAGGAAAAAGGACCCACATGTACAAAAATGTGACAGCCCTTTTTGTAGTGGCAAAAAACTGGAAATTGAGAAAATGTTCATCAGTTGGGGAATGGTTGTATAAGTTATAGTTATATGAATATAATGGAATATTATTGTTCAATAAGAAACAATCAGCAGGGATGATTCAGAAAGGCCTGAAGAGACTTACATGAACTGATGCTAAGTAAAGTGAATAGAACCAAAAGAATATTGTACACAGTAACAACAAGGTTATGTGATGATCAATTCTGATGGATGCGGTTCTTTTAAACAGTGAGATGATTCAGACCAGTTCGGATGGACTTGTGATGAAGAGTCATCTGCACCCAGAGGATTTTGGGGGCTAAGTGTGGATCATAACATAGTATTTTCATTTTTATGTTGTTACTTGCTTGCATTTACATTTTTTCTTTTTGATTTGATTTTTTTTTTGTGCAGCATGATAATTATGGAAATATGTATAGAAGAATTGCACATGTTTAACATATATTGGATTACTTACCATCTGGGGGGTTGGGAGGAAGGGAGAGAAGAAAAAAAATTTGAAATGCAGGGTTTTGCTGGGGTCATTGTTGAGAACTGTTTTTGTATGTGTTTTGAAAATAAAAAGCTTTATTAAAAGAGAATTTTTTTTTAAAAGGTAGCATTTAACTTAATCAAAAATAAAGTGCAGCAACATAACATTTCCACTCTTTCTGTTAATGTTTGCATTTTTGTTTTTTCTTCTCAGGTTATTTTTACCCTCTTTCTAAATCTGATCTTGTGCAACAAGATAACTGTATAAATATATATACATATATTGTATTTAACATATACTTTAACATTTAACATTTATGGGACTACCTGCCATCTAGGAGAGAGAGTGGAGGGAAGGAGGGGAAAAGTTGAAACAGAAGTTTTTGCAAAGATCAGTGTTGAAAAATAACCTGTGCATATGTTTTGTGTACAAAATGCTATCTATAATTAAAAAAAACAAACCCAATAATAACCACAAAACAAAACAAAATAAAAAGAAAGTGTGGTGTAGCTTGATGGCACAGTGAATAGAGCACCAGCCCTGAAGTCAAATCCAGCCTCAGACAATTAATACTTCCTAGTTGTGTGACCCTAGGCAAGTCACGGAACCCCAATTGCCTCAGCAAAAAAAAAGGAAGGAAGGAAAGTGGGAAGGAAGGAAGAAAGGAAGGTGGGACGGAAAGAAGAAAAGAAGGAAGGAAGGAGGGAAGGAAAGAAGGAAAGAAAAAAGAAAGGAAGGAAGGAAGGAGGGAAGGAAAAAAGGAAGGAAAGAAAGAAAGAAAAAATAAATAAGGTACAACCGAGAGAGAGGATTGTGGGGACTGAGTGTGAATCACAACATAGTATTTTCACTTTTTGTTTACTTCATTTTGGTTTCTTTCTCATTTTTTTCCTTTTTGATCTGATTTTTCTTATTCGCCCTGATAGTTGGGGAAAATGTATAGAAGAATTTGCAACATAAGGTTTTGCAGTGGTGAATGTTGAAAATTATGCCTTTGTTTTGAAAATAAACAGCTTTCATCAAAAAAATAAAAGTAAAATGCAAGCAAAGCTTAGAGAGATACAGGATTCTTGGCTCAATAAGAGAGAAGATGACATTGTTTCATTCTGATAGTAACAAAAGTGGTTTCTGTGGTGTTTTGAAGACTATTTATTGGCCGAAGACTGATGGTGCATCTTGTCTTCTCCTGAGGGAGCCATATTGATTAGTGATAAAGACATGATCCTGGAGAGATGGACTGAAAACTTTCATAGTATAATCCACCAACTAATCAAACAATGTTGAAGCCATCGACCATATACCTCAAGTTGAAGTCAAGTCATTCCTTCTGTAGCTAAACTTCCAACTAAAGAAAGGTTTTGAATGCCATTATGATAACACCATTATCTCATGGGCAAAGCACCTACTGCTAATTCTATAACAGCTAAGATATAACAAGGCAGGGGAGATCTGTTCATACAAAAGCTGACTGAATTGGTCTATGTTATATGGAAAGAGGTTATTCCCCAACAGTTCAAGAATGCCTCTGATGTCCTTGTCTATAAAAGCAAGGAAGTTGATTGTCTTTTGACTGTCATGTGAGGGGTCTTTATCAGTTATTGTTGGCAAGATTCTTGCCAGATCCCTCTTGAATAGACTTATCCTTCTCCTGGAGGATGGCCATTGTAACTTTCAGAAAGGGCTGAGGAATGGTGGAGATGGTGTTGCCTCCCCAACAGTAGAAAAATTGCAGGAACAGAACAGAGATTTGTAAACAACGTTCATTGATCTGCCCAAGGCCTTTGATAATCATTTGTGAAGATTTCCTGAAAATTATTGCAAAATTTGTTTGCCTGGAGAATTTTCTCATTATTGTCTTATCACTTTCATAGTGGTATGCTTGCATGGATTCTTGTGCTTTCCCAGTCTCCAATAAAGTGAAGCAAGGTTGTGTGCTTGCTCCCATCCTTTTTATTGTAATGATGTCAGATATTTTCTGTGATGAAATTAGTATCAAAGTCAGCAATCACACTGATGGTAAATTATTCAACTTTAAAAGTTTACAAATCAAGACTTAAAGTGGAGAGAGAGTTGGTGCATCACTTTTTTTGTTTGCACATGATTGTGCACTTAGTGCAGCCTCTGAAGTGCAGATGCAATGATAAGAATTCGTTTCATGGTGCTTGTGCCAATTTGGGGCTAACAATTCACAATAAGAAAACATAGCTTCTCAACACTATTCATATGTGGAACCATTGGTTATAGCAAATAGTGAATTCTGAATGCTGTAGACAAGCTTACTCATCTTGACAATATATTTTCCAGGCATATCCACATAAGTGATGAAGTTGATATGACCATTGTCAGAGCTAGCTCAGTGTTTGAGAGGCTCTGAAAAGAAGTGTGGCACAAAAGAAGTATGACTGCCTACCGAACTGAAGGTCTACAGAGTCATTGGCTGACCTCATTATTGCATCCTAAGAAACTTTAGTATAGCAGTACCATGCTAGTAAATTGAATTGCTTCGATTTAAATTCTTTAAGATTTTGAAGATCATCTGGTAAGATAAGATACCGGACACAAAAGTCCTTTTTCAAGCTGAGTTGTCAAACATTCAAACCCAGCTCTAGCGAGGGTAGCTCTGATGGGTTGTCTATGTTCTTCAAATGCCAGACATACATTTGCTAAAAGACCACATTATAGAGAATTCACATAAGGCAGGTGCCAACACAGAAGTCAGAAGATACAAGGACACTCTCAACGTCTTTGAGGAACTTTGGAATTAATTGAGAGACACGGAAGTCACTGGCATAGGACTACCCAGACTGCCATTCCTGCATCAAAAATGACATTGTGCTTTGTGAGCAAAGAGTAGAATTTCAGTAGTTCAAAAGAAACATGAGATGTGCACATGGAAAACCATGTCCATTCCAAATCTTTAAACATGCTATTTATATCTCACTAGAGGTAGAGCATTCCCAGCTTGTATTGGTTTGATCAGTCAAAGTAGTACCCACTGTATTTTTTTTTTTAATAGCCTTTTATTTACAGGATATATGCATGGGTAACTTTACAGCATTAACAATTGCCAAACCTCTTGTTCCAATTTTTCACCTCTTACCCCCCCCCCCTCCCCTAGATGGCAGGATGACCAGTAGATGTTAAATATATAAAAATATAAATTAGATACACAATAAGTATACATGACCAAAACGTTATTTTGCTGTACAAAAAGAATCAGACTCTGAAATATTGTACAATTAGCTTGTGAAGGAAATCAAAAATGCAGGTGTGCATAAATATAGGGATTGGGAATTCAATGTAATGGTTTTTAGTCATCTCCCAGAGTTCTTTTTCTGGGCATAGCTGGTTCAGTTCATTACTGCTCCATTGGAAATGATTTGGTTGATCTCGTTGCTGAGGATGGCCTGGTCCATCAGAACTGGTCATCATATATTATTGTTGTTGAAGTATATAATGATCTCCTGGTCCTGCTCATTTCACTCAGCATCAGTTCGTGTAAGTCTGGACCCACTGTATCTTGACCTCAACACAATGATGGCATTTTTGTTGTCTTCACAAATGAAAGACCAAACATTAGTAGCCCATTGTGAATGTCATGCTTTTTAAAAATATATATATATATATATATATATATTTTTCAATGCTTATTATCCCCTAGATAAAATGCCTACAGCAACCTCTTTAGTTTACTTTCTCCTATAATAACACACATGACATGTAGAGAATTTTCAATTTAATATTTTTCAGTATGCCATTTTTAAAATTCCTTTACCTCTTGGGGACGGGGTTGATAGGGTTATTTTTCAGTAGTTTGAGTAGTGTCCAACTTTATCTCCTTGTAAGGTTTTCTTGTTAAAGATACTGAAATACTTTGCTATCTCTTTCTCCAGTTCATTTTACATTTGAGGAGACTGAGACAAATAGGGCTCAAAGTGATTTGTCTAGCGTAATACAGCGTAATGTGTCTGAGGGAGGATTTGAATTCAAGAAGATGAGTTTTTCTGATGGCAGGCATGTCACTTTATCCAGTGTACCATTTAATACCAGAATAAATATATTTTCTTGTAATTGTAGATCATGATAAAAAGTTCCTTCATTCCTTCTCTTGATACCATTATTTATGTCATTTCTGCTTGGAACATGAAGACTAAGCAACTAAAATCTAATTGGAAAACATTTTTAAAGTTTTTTATTTTTAAAATATATGCATAGTAATGCATAGTTTGTGTTCCAGTTTTTTTTTCTTTCTTCCTTCTCCCATCTCCTCCCTTAGACAGCAAGTGATCTAATATATAAACATGTACAATTTTTTTATACATATTTCATATTATCATTGCTGCACAAGAAAAATCAGATCAAAAAGGAAAAAAATGCGAAGGAAAAGAAAAAGCAAGCAAATCACAACAAAATAGGTGAAAATACTGTGTTGTGATCCACATTAAGTCCCCATTTTCCTCTTTTTGGATGCAGGTGGCTCTCTATTGCTAATCTATTAGAATTGGCCTAAATCATCACCTTGTTGAAAAGAGCCACATCTGTCAGAGTTGATCATCACATAATCTTGGCAGTTATTGTGTCAATGATCTCTTGATTCTTCTCTGCAGTAGTTTTTTCTTCTGCAGACCTTTCTGAAAAATCCTGCTGCGTTTCTTATAAAACAATAATATTCCATAACATTCATATACCATAACTTATTCAGCTCATTATCTAATGGGCATATACTCAGTTTCTAGGTCCTTGCCTCTACAAAAAGGGCTGCCACAAACATTTTTTGTACATGTGGGTCCTTTTCCCTTTTTTAATGATCTCTTTGGAATATAGGCCCAGTAGAGATACTGCTGCATCAAAGGGGATGTACAGTTTGATAGCCGTTTGAGCACAGTTCCAAATTTCTCTCCTGAATGGTATGATCAGTTCACAATACAATAATGTATTGGTGTCCCAATTTTCCCACATCCCGTCCAACATTCATCACTATCTTTTCCTGTCATCCCAGCCAATTTGACAGGTGTGTAGTGGTACCTCAGTTGTCTTATTTTGCATTTTTCTGCTCAGAGGTGATTTAGAGCATATGTCTAGAAATGGTTTTAATTTTTTCAGCTGAAAATTGGTCATATCATTTGAAGAATGGCTTGAATTCATATAAATTTGAATCCGTTCTCTCTATATTTTAGAAATGAGGCATTTATCAGAACCCTTCTATGTAAATTTTCTCAGTTTTCTGCTTCCCTCTTAATCTTGTTCTGCATTGGTTTTGTTTGTACAAAACCTTTTAAATTCAATATAATCAACATTATCCGTTTTGCATTTCATACCGTATTCTAGTTCTTTGGCCACATATTCCTTCCTTCTGCACATATCTGAGAGGTAGCCTATCCTTTATTCTCCTGATTTGCTTATAATATAACTCTTTAAATGGAAGACATATTTCTGAAAAGATAGATTACCTGTTGAGGTTCAGTTCCTTTAGTTAATTATATAAGCAGCTGACCTTCCTTTCTGTAATACCTGGCACTTAATAAATGACTATTCATTACTTGTTGGTAGAATAATTAGCCAACTACTTCTGCTTCGTGTTTGGAAAACACTAGCATGTTTACTATTCTTTGTATCCTTTTTCATTTGAAACTGCTTCTTGACTAAATAAATGTCCCATGCTATTAAAGTGCCTATTTTTGTTCAGAGATCCTTTAGGTATCAATGTCCCTGTTCTTCTGACATCTCTTGTCCTTCACTCATCAGCACCAATGCCACGCCTGCTATGTATAGGGTGCCCAGGTGTCCGTCAGGTGTCCCCTTTTCTTTCCTTTCCACACTTCCTGCTTCCATAGATTTGATTACCATTTCTGCACAGATGATGTCATATCAAATAACCAGTTCATTTCTCAAACTTAACATGTTAAAAAAAAAAATCTATTATCATACTCTTTCTACCCTCTCTTTTTCCTAATTTTCCTCTTATTGTTGAGAGCAACACTACCACTCAATCTCACAATCTCAGTATCATTCTCAGCTCCTCACATTCATCATACTTAACCAGCCCAGTCAGTTGTTACGTCATGTCATATATACCTTTACAATATCTCCTATATATATTTTCTTTTCTTTCCACTCACAGCTGTCTCTCCAATTCAGGCCCTCATCATCTCTTTTCTAGACTACTGTAATACTTTCCTGATTATTCTTCCTGTCTCAAGCCATTCTATACCATTTCATCTTCCACATAGCTGCTACAGTGATTTTCTTAGAGAACAAGTCTTCCTATATCACCTTCTTACTGAAATTCATTGAATTTTAGGGATTTTCTATTATCTTGAAGATCATACATAATAAACTTCTCTGTTTGACCTTTAATTCTCTTCACTATCAGATCCCTTCCTGTCTTTTTAATATGCATTGCTGGACATTATCCCCTACACATACTCTTTAGTCTGGCAGGACTACTTGTTGCTGTGTACCCAGGATGTTCCATCTGCTATCTCTTTGTCTTTGCATTAGCAACCATCCCCTGATCCTTCATATCTTTAGCGATTTGCTTAATAGACAATTCTTTACTGATTTTGTGGGAATTGATAAGACAGAAAATGATGGAACCCAGCATTTCCAGTGGTTGTTTTCTGATACCTAGGATCAGTACCAAAACTAAGTAGAATAGAAGCTAACTTTTCCTGCTGTAGAAAAGATCAATTTCTTTGTAACATAGTTTTTTACTAACAGCAATGACATATATTAGGAAGAACAATAAGGAAAGCAGTGTAATTACCTAAAGCTACTTGAATGAACAAACATTTCTGACTCTCCATCCAAATCCTCCAAATCTGTTTTATACACTGAATAATAGAAGCCTTTTTTATATCTGTTATATAACATTCATGTTATGATTCTTACTTTTGTAACTCTTTCTCAGAATTTTCTTCCTGATGTATTTTGTGATCCTACCCAGTATAATTTTTATATCTGTATTTATTCAACAAATATGTACTAAACTCATATGTCAGCCACTTTGCGAGGTTCTATGAATGTAAATATAAAAGTGAGATGGACCCTTCTCTTAAGAAGATTATATTTTAATCAAATGTTTCTTGATAATTGTGCTTGCAAATTGTTTTATAAAATCTTTTGAGAAAAGAAAATTTATTTCTATTCCTGGATAGAACTTTAATGTACATTTTTTCAGAATTCAGATATTAAAAAAGAACAATACATATTTTAGAATATTGATTTTTGGAGGGAGGATTAATTTTGTAGCTACATCTAAAAAAATCTACTCCAGGAATTTTATAGCTGAAAAGATAGTAGAGATTATGGATTTTAACTGCCTTTTTTACAGAAGAGGAAACTAACTCCCAGAGAGATAGTGACTTATACAAAGTCGTATTTAGTAATAGAACAAAGAGTATAACCTAGGTCTTTTGAAACTCATTTCAATTTTCTTTTTACTATACCATAATTTTTCAGTTACTCCAAACAGATATTTACAAAGTCTTTGAAAGGTGAAGTAGTTCACTGAATGAATTAATAATATTCAGATATATTATTTCCATATCCTATTAAGGAAACACCACCTACCATAAAATAATAGATTTAGTTTGTTTTCATACAAATTACTTACGTATTGAAAAGATAAGTAGAACTTGATTTGTAATACTCAACATAAAAGTGATGTACTTAGTATTCTGCCAAATTACTCATACTTACTGCTAATAACATGAATTATATCCTCAGATTAGTGAGCTTGTTTATTGGTTGTATTTTTTTTTTTTTTTTCCTTCAATCATCCCCTGGTTCTTTTTTTTTTTTTTTTTTTTTTTTTTGTTTCAAAATTTTTTTACAAAGTTGCAAGTTAAAAAAAAAAAATTGATGGGTCCCCAGAGAAAAAGCAGTTGAGTTAACACTATCATGAATACCCTATTTTAAACTCAAGTAGTTACTTCATTCAGATTATACAGAAGTGAAATCTCCATGTGGAGGAGTTAATTAAAGCGATTTGAAGTCATTGCAAATAGTGACTTGGAAAAAAGGCAAGAAAATATAATTTTTTCATGATTATCATAACTATTGCTGGCAGAAGTGAATTGGGTTTCAAGATTTTAATGGGAACATGATCACAATATCTTGTGGATTTCCTTGAATCAGCAGGGGAAAATAGGGCTCTGAATTGAGTGTATCATTTAAATAGTGGTGACTAGAACTCCCAAAAATATAGTTTCCCAGTCTGGCTTGCCAAATGTACATGGCATAGTAAAGGCTTTCAAGAGGGGGGAGTGAGTTAAGTTTTTTAAATGTCTTAATATTATTGAATTTTTACCTTTTCTTCCCCGTGGGAGATTCTATCACTAGTATTGCCAGTTGTGAGCACTGATCCAACCTAAAACATCCCCTGGTTCTAACACCTGAAACCTCTTCCTTATATAGAAACTTCCATCTTTGATGTTCTCAACTTTAGGAAAAACCCTCCCAGTTCATTGGATGATTGTCATGTGGCAGTATTTTAATTACAGAGTCACAGATTCTTAGAGTCTATCTAGTTCAACCTGAATCCTACTGAGAATTCTCTCTATAATTCCATAGTGTTCCTTCATCCTTCCCTAGTAAGTGTGGGAAATCTTAGTGTTTTACTCTCCTGGCAATTGAGTCAGTGTTTAAATCTGCCTTTTTGTTACTTCTGTCCATTGTTTTAATTTTGCCTTCTGGAGTTGACAGAACAAGTTTAATTCAACTTCTCTAGACATGATGACTGAGTCATTGATGATGATGTTGGAAAGATTGTAGATAATGTGTACTCAATGTAAGTACTTCGAACTAAGAGAATGTGATTTAATTTTCAGAAGGGGAAAAAATAGAGCTCTCAAATTTTAGGACAGCTTGATTTCAATTTCTAGCAAAATTCTAGAGTGCAATGTTCAAAAAAGAACATTTGAAAGAAAGAAGTGTTGATCTTAAAGTCTTTTTTGATATTAGGATTATTGTACCAGTAGGCCACTGGAATATAGTATATATAGGCTTGTACTATATATGGTATCTTGTACTATGTTTCTGGAAAATGAGAGATATGAGTAGATTTGTTGGCCACTATGCTATTTGCAGAGGGAGTTAAAAGAAAAAAAGAAATAGCCCCTTCTTTCAAGGAGCTTACATTCTACTAGAGGGAAACAACCCATAAATAGATAAGATATAAAACATAAACATTAATAATTGGTGGGATTGGAGAAAGCCTCATGAAAGAGTGATGAAGGGATTATTATTATTATTATTAGGGATTTCAAGAGGCAAGAAGAGGTGGGAGAAAAGCCTATGAAAAGCATGAAATGTGTAAGAGGAACAAGATATGTCAGGATGAACCACAGTATGCTTGAGGCAAAGTGACATATGGTCAACTTGAAAAAACAGATTAGAAGCACATTGTGAAGGATTTTAAATGCCAAGCAGAGGAGATTGTGTTTTATTCTAGAAGTAATATAGATCTACCAAATCTTTGTGAGTAGGGGAATGGCATGGTTCTTTTTTTTTTTTTTTTTTTTTTTAATTTTAATAGCTTTTTATTTGCAAGTTATATGCATGGGTAATTTTACAGCACTGACAATTGCCAAACCTTTTGTTCCAATTTTTCCCCTCCTTCCCCCCAGCCCCTCCCCTAGATGGCAGGATGATCAATACATGTTAAATATATTAGAGCATAAATTAAATATAAAATAGGTATACATGTCCAAACCATTATTTTGCTGTACAAAAAGAATTGGACTCCGAAATATTGTACAGTTAGCCTGTGAAGGAAATCAAAAATGCAGGCGGGCAAGAATATAGGGATTGGTAATTCGATGTTATGGTTCTTAATCATCTCCCAAAGTTCTTTCGCTGGGTGTAGCTGGTTCAGTTCATTACTGCTCCATTGGAACTGAATAATACTATTCCATATTATTCATATACCATACTTTATTCAGCCATTTTCCAATTGATGGGCATCCACTCAGTTTCCAGTTTCTGGCCTCTACAAAGAAGGATGAAATGGCATGGTTCTAAGTATACTTTAGGAATTCCTTTTGTTAGCTGTGTGGAACATAGATCGGAAAGGAGAAGAGATGCAAGATTGCCGATTAAGAATGTGTGTCAGTTGTCTAGGTAAGAGAAGATTAAGAGCTTTTACTAGAGCAGTATCTTCATGAATGAAGAAGAGATTGATATGATAGATACTGTGGCAATGAAATCCACAGGACTTAGCAACTGAGATGTAACACATGAGAGACAGCAGAAATTCAAGGCAGAATCAGTAGTTGTAAATCTGAATAAGTGGAATCATTGGGGTGTCTTTGGCAGAAACAGGAATGTCTTTTTTTTTTTTTTCTTTTTAATTTTAATTTTAATTTAATTTAATTTTATTTTATTATTATAACTTTTTTATTGACAGATCCCATGCCAGGGTAATTTTTTACAACATTATCCCTTGCACTCACTTCTTTTTTTTTTTTTTTAATTTAATAGCCTTTTATTTACAGGATATATACATGGGTAACTTTACAGCATTAACAATTGCCAAACCTCTTGTTCCAATTTTTCACCTCTTACCCTCCCCACCCCCTCCCCTAAATGGCAGGATGACCAGTAGATGTTAAATATATTAAAATATAACTTAGATACATAATAAGTATACATGACCAAAACATTATTTTGCTGTACAAAAAGAATCAGACTCTGAATTATTGTACAATTAGCTTGTGAAGGAAATAAAAAATGCAGGTGTGCATAAATATAGGGATTGGGAATTCAATGTAATGGTTTTTAGTCATCTCCCAGAGTTCTTTTTCTGGGTATAGCTAGTTCAGTTCATTACTGCTCCATTAGAAATGATTTGGTTGATCTCGTTGCTGAGGATGGCCTGATCCATCAGAACTGGTCATCATCTAGTATTGTTGTTGAAGTATATAATGATCTCCTGGTCCTGCTCATTTCACTCAGCATCAGTTCGTGTAAGTCTCTCCAGGCCTTTCTGAAATCATCCTGAAACAGGAATGTCTTGAAAAGGAGTTGGTTTAATTGGGGAAGCTAATACATTTTACTTTGGGCATATACTGAGTTTCAGTTATGGGACATCTAAGTACAGATATCCAGTGGGCAGTTGATTTGCATAATTGGAGCTTGGTAGAAAGATGAAAATTTGATAGTCTTCACTCATAGAGATGCTAATTGAATCCATGAGATCACAAAACGCTTAGAGAGAGATGAGGATTCAGGGCAAAACACATAGTAGTAGTATACTGATACTAGGGCACAGAACATGAATGATGATTCAATAAAATAGACTTAAGATGTATTTCCAGATATGTAGACAGATAATCAGTAGAGGACAATGGTTTTTTCCAGTGTTAAAGATTAAGATCCTGGAATGGTGAGATGGAAAGAGTATCCAGAAAAAGTGGTCTATGATACTACAAGCTACAGAGAAATCAAATTTGAAGATAGAAAAAATAAAATGTTGTTTAATAGTTGGGAAATGTTGGTTAACCTTGATTGACTACTTGGGTTTGGAAGCCAGATTATAAGGAATGGAGAAGTAAATGGGAGATAAAGTCAAATCACTGAGTATAATTAGCTTTTTCTGAGAATTTGTCAGTAAAAAAGAGTTATTAGGACAATAACTTGAGGGTATGACAGGATTCTGTAAAGGTTTTTTAATAATAGGAGAGATGAGGCATAATTTTGGATAATACTCAAAAAACCATTGGATAAAACTTTTGAGGTTTTGTAATTAAATCAGATATCTAGATAGTGCAATAGATATAGCATTGGAACTAGAGTCAGGAACACCAGTTCAAAACCAGTTGGACACTTACTGTGTGACCTTGGGCAAATCACATAAAAATTTCAGTTTCTTCATCTGCAAAAAGGGGGATAATAATATCACCTATCTCCCAGGGCTATTATGGGGATAAATTGAGATATTATTAGTATTTTGCAAATTTTCAAGTGCTAAATGTTAGCTTTTATTATAATTACAGAGAAGACAAAATGCCCAATTAGACCTTTTTGATTAAGGCTAGGTAAGAAATGAGGAAGAGAATGGCTTCTTTTACTTAGTCAAAAAAAAAAAAAAATCTGGGAAAAGACCCTCAAGAGTTTCTGGACAGAACAAAAACAATTGCTGTTTATATTCACTCTGAGCCAATCAATCAGCCACCAAACCTTGCTTGACCCAGTGAGGCTTATGAAGAAACTGAAACTCTGTTTACCTAAGTTGAATTCAGGACTCCTGAATACTAGTGTTAAATACTTGAAGACTACTATAACCTCCCTCTTCATGGCACTAAAGCTTTCTCCAAATTAACAATCTTTAGACCCTTCCACTGATTATTTCAGGTTCATCATATTCTTTGCCTTCCTCAGTATGCTCTCTAGCTCATTAGTATCTTTCCTAATGCCTATCTTGCATTATTCACAATATTTCAGATGTCTCATACAGATAGATTATAGGAGTACTAAGATCTTTTTCATTCTCGATATTATTCTCCTTTAATGCAGTCTAAATATATATTACTTTTTTTTTTTTTTTTTTTTTTTTTTTTTTTGGCTGCCAAATTGTGTTGCTGGCTAATAAGAAATGATCTTGTAGTCCTTCCTTGTAAATCCCCAAATAGCTTTCAAGCAAACTGCTGTATACTCATGTCAAACTCATGATGTATTTTTTTAAGTTAAGTTTTTGAACTCAAACATAGGCTATATATTTTATTCTTATTAAAATTTCATCCAGCTATGTTCAGCTTAGTATTATAAATTACAAGAACTTTTTAGATTCTGTTTTCTAACATGTTAAGCTGTCCTGACCAAACTCTGTGTCATTCACAAATTTGATAAATATATTATCTATGTCTTTATCTAATCATTGCTATAAATGTTTTAAACAGGATATGGTCAGTTGATTTATTTTTGATGTTGATGTGCTTTTTAAAGGTTTTATGTGTATGAGGATATCACATCGAGTTGACTAAATTATATAAGTGACCATTTCTATAAAAAATTGGTCATTAAGAAAGTAATATATTTTAATACAGAAATTTAATAAATATTTTTGAATTGCTCTCCTAAATAAATAAAATTAGGAGGATTAACTTTAAAAATCTTTTCCACCTTTAACTTTTAGGCAAAAGAGTAGATTTACTCATGGAAATGATATTTTGAATAATAAAAAATGTGGTAATAGATAATCAAGATTATTGGAATGAGATAAGGAGGTTAATTGAGCTTATGGAAGCAGAAAATTAAACAATGTAATAATGGGGAATTTTTGGCTTAACTAAAACCAAGGCAGTAAAGGAAAGTAAAATTGTTGGATAGAACAAATGCTTCATTTCTGAACAGATAACTTTACAATTCAGATGAAAAGAAAATACATTGCAGCTTGGCCCTCTGTGATAGATAGGAATAGGCATATCAAATGTTCCTGGGTGGATATATAACTATGTAATATCAGTTCCAATTAGGATTGTTGTGAGAAAGAGGAAAAACTAAAGCAATCTATTAGATAATTCACTTTTAGTTATGAGAAACAAATGCTTGAAATAGACAGTCTAAAGACTTTCCTAAAGAGACTGTATTGGAAATCTTAGGAATGTGAGGGGGAAGACTTATAGATTAAAAAACAAAATTTGAAGAGGCAAGTAGTAGAACATTACATCTCCTACATTAAATAGAACGTTGCTCAAAGGAGGGGCATAGTTCCTCTTGTTCTAGAAATTAAGAAGACAAAGAAGACTCAAAGTGAATAGCAGAGTATTTAAATATTTGAGAGGAAAACATGCAAAATATATGGAAACACTTGTTCCATGTTGTAGAACATGAACTCCATAGATTGAAAAAATGTGAAGCAGACAGTTTTAAATGAGATTTTCAAAAAATGGAGGTTCTTAACCACAAATTATCATTTTAAGCACTTTGTATATAGCATATAAAATAATAGTAACTATACAAAATGACTAATTTTCAAAGAGGTGATAATTGAGATTTTCAATGATAAATGAGTAATTTAAAGAAAGTTGAGAATGAATCTGTGAAAATATTAGCATAAATAATCGATTCAACCATGTGAAAAATTTATTTTAACATGTAATTAGTTAAAATTAAAAGCTAGCAACCTTTAAAATTAATTTGAATTAAGTTAAAGGTTATCTTCACCTATTTTGAGGTATTTAAATGGAGAGGAACTAGTTGACTTGTTGAAGTTTGTAGGGATTATGTGAAACAAAGAATTGACAATTTGCATTTTTCATTTTCAAATATAATAAATTTTTTTCCCCTTAACTCCACAGATCTTCCCCAGTCAGAAATGATTTTCATTTATTTGCACTTACATAGCTCTTTATACTGGTTAAACACTTATGTTCTAATTTAATGATCATTATTTGTGTATGTGTCCTTCTTAATAGATTATAGACTGAAGAGCAGAGAACAGCATTGACTTTAACTTTGTTTAAACTTCTCTGTGGTTTTTCTTTTGGATGAAATGTCTTTTTGCTCAAAGTTCAGTCTAGCCATGTATTGAAAGTGACATTATCAGACAGCCAATATTTAAAATTTTTTGATTAAGGCAAATTATGAGGGAGGACAAAGAGGCTAAATGACCCAAAATAATGGTAAATTAAAGAGATAGTGAGGAAGGATTGTGTACTAAAAAATCATATAATTCTTCAATCATCTACCTATGAATTTAACTGTCATTGTTTATATATTGCTTTTGGATTATCTGAACTGTATCCATATTGACATTCTCATTGTAACCTCATATTGAATAACCTATAGATTCCAGCTAGTGGAGCAAGAATTCACTATTTGACAAAAAGTGCTGCCAAAATTAGAAAGAAATTGGAAAATGGGGGGTTGGGGGAAGTTGTAGCAATTTTCTCTGATACAGATTTCATTTCTCAGATTGTGTTTTGCAGATACTGAATTACTTTGTTTTTTCTGCTACAAATTGAAGTTTTGTGGCAACCCTGCATCAAGAAAGAAGTCTATTATCCCCAGCAGCATATGTTCACACTATGTCTCTGTCATTTTTTTTTGGTAATTATCCCAATATTTCAATTTTTTTCTTCATCATTATTATGTCTGTTATGTGATCTATGATCAATGATCTTTAATGTTAGTACTGTGATTGGCTGGGGCATCATGAATGGAGCTGGTAAGACTGCAAACTTATTAAATATTGGGTGTGTTCTGACTGTTCCACTATTCTTTATCTTTTTCCCTTTCCTCAGGCTTTCTTATTCCATGCAACACAATAATATTGAAATTAGGCCAGTTAATACTCCTATAATGTCGTCTATATGTTCAAGTGAAAGGAAGAGTCCACTGAAGTGGCAAAACTTCATTGTTTTCTTATTTTAAGAAATTGACCACCTACCACTCTGTTAATTCAGCAGTTGTCAAAATTGAGGCAAGACCATCCACCAGCAAAAAGATTACCATTTGCTGAAGGCTTAGATGATGGCTAGCATTTTTTTTTTTTTTTTTAGCTATAACACATTTGTAATTACAGTATATAAAGTTTTTAGACATAATACTACTACACAGTTAATAAGAACAGGTAACTTTTATTTTTTATTGTTTTTGCTTTTAAATGTTTAATTTATTATGTATTGTAATAATATCCTATTAGTGACAATACAGAATATTAAGATCTATGTTCTTTTAGAAAATAATATTTCAATGTTTCCTTTATTTAAAAACCTTTTTTTTTTAATTTTAATAGCTTTTTATTTACAGGTTATATGCATGGGTAATTTTACAGCACTGACAATTGCCAAATCTTTTGTTCCAATTTTTTCCTTTCTTCCCCCCATCCCCTCCCTTAGATGGCAAGATGACCAATACATGTTAAATATATTAAAGTACAAATTAAATACAAAATAAGTACACATGTCCAAATCGTTATTTTGCTGTACAAAAGACTCTGAAAAATTGTACAATTAGCCTGTGAAGGAAATCAAAAATGCAGGCGGGCAAAAATATAGGGATTGGGAATTCAATGTAATGGTTCATAGTCATCTCCCAGAGTTCTTTCCCTGGGTGTAGCTGGTTCAGTTCATTACTGCTCCATTGGAACTGATTTGGTTCCTCTCATTGCTGAAGATGGCCAGGTCCATCAGAATTGATCATCATATAGTATTTGTTGTTGAAGTATATAATTATCTCCTGGCCCTCCTCATTTCATTCAGCATCAGTTCCTGTAAGTCTCTCCAGGCCTTTCTGAAATCATCCTGCTGGTCATTTCTTACAGAACAATAATATTCCATAACATTTGTATACTACAATTTATTCAGCCATTCTCCAATTGATGGGCATCTATCTACTCAGTTTCCAATTTCTGGCCACTACAAAGAGGGCTGCCACAAACATTCTTGCACATACAGGTCCCTTTCCTTCTTTAAGATCTCTTTGGGATATAAGCCCAGTAGAAACACTGCTGGATCAAAGAGTATGCACAGTTTGATAACTATTTGAGCATAGTTCCAAACTGCTCTCCAGAATGGTTGGATGTATTCACAATTCCACCAACAATGTATTAGTGTCCCAGTTTTCCCACATCCCCTCCAACATTCTGCATTATCTTTCCCTGTCATTCTAGCCAGTCTGACAGGTGTGTAGTGGTATCTCAGAGTTATCTTAATTTGCATTTCTCTGATTAATAATGACTTGGAGCATCTTTTCATATGGCTAGAAAGTTTCAATTTCTTTGAGAATTGTCTGTTCATATCCTTTGACCATTTATCAATTGGAGAATGGCTTGATTTCTTATAAATTAGAGTCAATTCTCTCTATATTTTGGAAATGAGGCCTTTATCAGAACCTTTGACTGTAAAAATGTTTTCCCAGTTTATTGCTTCCCTTCTAATCTTGTCTGCATTAGTTTTGTTTGTACAAAAACTTTTCAATTTGATGTAATCAAAATTTTCTATTTTGTGATCAGTAATGATCTCTAGTTCTTCTTTGGTCATAAATTCCTTCCTCTTCCACACGTCAAACAGGTAACTTTTAAATGCACTGAGAAACAAAATAATTGACTAGTAGGGCTCCGTTGTAAAACTTCTTCCTTGAACATTTCTTTTACATGAAATAATTTTCTCCCTTTTTGTCTCTTTCTCCTTCTAGTGCAGCACTCTTTTTTACCCTCTGTTCTTTTTTTTAAAGATCATCCCAGTGTAATTGATTCACGTATGTTATGGGCAGAACTCTGTATTTGAAACAAGGATTCTTACAAAGTGCTAAGTCTGTGGAATTGATAAAGACAATAGTTATCTAGTTTAGCATGGTGCTTAACAGTTCTCTAGTTCAGTACATGTACTTAGTACTTAATATAGTTCTACAAGATTCACACCTATGATAAGAGAGCATATAAGCTTGGACCAACTCAGACAGAGCTAGAGAAGACAAGCAGACTGGAGGCTGAAGCACACACCCTTGGACTCGAACAGATTCATCCCATCTCACACCACTTTGGTGGTAGGCTCTCCTCCTTAATTACTCCACTGAAACCAAGATTCCAGAAGGCCTCTAAGAAAGCTACCCAGCCTCAGGCAAAGAGACAATAAATGATGTGGACTTTAACCCCTGGCTACTCTTGTGGTGTTTACTGAGCTGAAAAGAAGGCTTCTCCCAGAGACCCTCAGAAAACCAAACACAGAACATTACATACATACATGCCTTCTTAGGAGTCTAACTACCCTGGCAATGATAAAGTTCTTAGTAGTTACAAATGTATCATCTTCCCATATAAGAATGTAAACAATTTAACTTTATTAATGTGCTCATTACCATTCTCATTTATGTTTACTTTATATTTCTGTTGAGTCCTGTGTTTGGATTTCAGATTTTCTACTCATCAGAAGTGCTTGTTGAAGACTCTCTTTTTCATTAAATGTCCATTTTTCCCACTAAGATTATATTCAGTTTTCTGGGTATGTTATTATTGTTGTAATCCTACCTCCTTTGTTTTAATGTTCCTATTTGCTCTTTTCAGTTTCTTGAAACAAACAAAAAATTTTGTTACCAAATTTCATGATATCTTGACTATTTTTTAAATGGCGTTCAGGTAGTTCAAAAATTCTTCAGTTATTTCTCCTTGACCTATTTTCAAGTTGATTTTTTTTTGAGATATTTTATGTTTTCTTCAATTTTTTCATATGGTACCATGTGTGATTTTGACTGTTGTTCTGTGATGTTGAATGGTTTCTTTCTTGTTGCTTGATGTGTTTTCTCCTAGACCAGGGAGCTATAGAATTTGACTGTAATTTTTACTTTGGGAATCTCTTCCAAAAAGGCAGGAGATTGGTGGATTCTTTCAATTTCTGCTTTGCCTTCTAATTCTATGATAACTAGGCAATTTTCCCTTTCAATTTCTTGAAACAAACAAAAAATTTTGTTATCAAATTTCTTGATATCTTGACTATTTTTTAAATGGCGTTTAGATAGTTCAGTAATTCTTCAATTATTTCTCCTTGACTGATTTTCAAGTTGATTTTTTTTTTGAGATATTTTATGTTTTCTTCGATTTTTTCATTCTTTTGACTATTTTATTGTGTCTTGGTGTCTCATTTAATTAACTTCAACTTGATAAATTCTAATTTTTATGAAGTTTTCTTCAGTAAGATTGTGAATCTCTTTTTACCAAACTTAATTTTCTTGCATTGCTCTCATTTCTTTTCCCCAATATTATTCTACTTCTCCTTTACAATTTGTAAAATATATATATATGAGTCCAAATTCAATCTCAGACACTTTCTACCTGTGTGATATGAGCAATTAACCTTGTTTGCCTCAATTTCCCCATCTGTAAAATGAGCTCAGGAAGGAAATGGTAAACTACTCCAATATTTTTGCCAAGAAAACTCCAAGTAGGTTTATGAATATTTGGATATGACTGGAGAACAACAGTGAGCCCTGCTAATCTTTTGAGTATGGGAATACAGTGGCAGATGGGATGGTTGGTCTGAGCTTTTGTATTTTGGTCTGGGTACTTGTATGTTTTTCATGCTCTGTATGATCCCAGGAGAGGCCTGCTTCTGTCAGTTTGTTTTTACTTCTCTCTTGCCAAGAATTAAATTTCATTTTCTAATACATTTACTACTGTTAAACTGTGTGCTGTTTGTTACACTTGTAGGCCCCTTTACTCTGCAAAGGGATGGCATGGGTGTGTCTTCTCTTATCTAACATTCATTTTTTTAATGGTTCTTTCAGTTTGTATTATTGTAGTCATGGCATATATTCTTTTCCTGACTTTGCTCATTTTATTTTGCATCAGTTTATGTCTTAGATCTTTCTGTGTTTCTCTGTATTTATCGTATTCATCATTATAGCACAGTAATATGCCATTATATATACATAAACACGGCTTATTTATTCATTCCTAATCAGTGGACATCCACCATATTTCAAATTCTTTTTTGTCATGAAAAAATGTTGCTAGAAATATTTTGATGTATATAAGGAAATTCTTCCATCAATAGCTTCTTTAGGCTGTAAACCTAGTAGTACAATCTAGGGGTCAAAGGGTATAGACATTTTAGTCATTTTATTTGCATAATGCCAAATTAC
The DNA here is from genome assembly GCF_902635505.1 of Sarcophilus harrisii. Classification (NCBI taxonomy): domain Eukaryota; kingdom Metazoa; phylum Chordata; class Mammalia; order Dasyuromorphia; family Dasyuridae; genus Sarcophilus; species Sarcophilus harrisii. The sequence continues at coordinate 138,627,227 of NC_045427.1, read as the reverse complement.
TTTTTACAATGGTTGTGTGTATTAGCGTGTCAGTTTCTGTAGCTTCTCCAATGTTGAATAATCCTGATTTGTTTATTATTCACCACTGCCAATAATTTGCTAAGTATGAGGAAAATCTTAGGGATTGTTTTATTTGTATTTCTGTTGTTATTAGTGATTTAAAGTATTTTCTTACATGGTTAATAGTTTGAAATTCATTTCAAAACTGTTTATATCCTTTGATCACTTATTTATTGAGGAATGGCTTTGTTTTTATATACACATACACATGGATTAATATATTTCTGCATGTTTCATTTTGCTTCATATACACCTTGTCACATTTCTCTGAATTCCTCATCATTTCTTATTGTACAATAATATTCAATTATATTGATATTCCATAGTTTCTTTTAGCCATTCCCCAATCAGTATACACCCCCACCCCTACCACAAATGGTGGAGCTTAGAATATTTTGGCTTGTGTTGGATTTCTCTTTCTGCTTTTGACTTCTTGGAATGCCCAGTAGCATAACTATCAGGACAAATTTAAGGACAATTTTGTCACCTGCTTAATTAAATTAAAGTTGAATTCTAAAATAATATGAACTAAATTCATAGCTCTGCCAACAGTATACTTGTCTTCTCAAAGTCCCTCCAACACTGATTATTTCCATCTTTTTTCATCTTTGCCCATTTGTGTCTTGCATAATGAAACTTTAGTGTTGTTTTAATATTCGGGGTTTTTTTTTGTTGTTGTTTTTAGAGATTTCATGAATGTTTTTCTATAATTTGCAACTTGTTTTCTTTTGAAAACTGTCCTTTGATCACTTATTTATTGGATGATAGCTCTTTGTGATGTGCAGTTATATCATATGTATGGTTTTGATGTGATTTTTTTTTTTAGTGAGATTTGATTCAAATAATTTCTTTCACAATGATTTTCTCTTTTAATTAAGTCTTGTTGATTTTACTTGTACAAAAAAGCCTTTTAATTTTATGTAATTTTAAATTGTATATTTTATTATTTATGCTGTTCTTTCATTTGTTTGATTAGTAATTATTCCTTTAACCATAGTGAAAAGTATGGATTTCATTTTCCTCCAGTTTATAAAAATGGTCTCTCTTTTTATATTGACGTCATTTTACTTTTTTTCCCTAATGGGATATATGATATAGGAAGTTAGTCACAATCTAATTTTTGCCAAACTGTTTTATATTTTCCCCAGTATTTCTGATGATCTATGGAGTCTTTCTCCTGTAATTTGTTTCTTTAGTTTAGTTTTTTCTTTTTTTTTTTAAATTACAAACAGTAAAGCCATACTTATGTGAAAGAAATTGAAAACCTGTCAACAGTAAAGTACATAATAGGAAATTATCATGCACATATATAGTAGAAATACAGAATGCAGCCTTTTGGGTACATTAATGCAATCTTCCTTTGGGATAATTTATTGAAAAGGAATTTAGTAAGGAAATGTGCCAGAACTTTGCTAAGCACTAGCCCTAAATGGAAGCAAAAAATCCTTGCCTCAATGGAGCTTGCATTATAGTGAGAAGAATAATATGCATCAGTAGGGATTAACAAAAGACAGATAGAAAATTAAATACATGATTGCCTTAATTGGGAAGGCACTACTAGCTGCTGGAGAGATTCATAAAGAATCCTTGCAAAAACAAATAGCTTTAAAACTGAATCTTAAAGAAATCCAGGGATTCTAAGAAGCTAAGTAAGGAGTGGAAAGAAAACATTCTGAGCACAGGGATCAGCATAGAGTTTTTTATCTGAATGGGTATCTCCATACATACATATCTTAATGTATGGCATAGGAGATATTGATTCCTTCATAGTGACTTATGTGTGGATATTATATCTCTTACCATTCCCTTAACTCCAAGGTCCACTGTCATCCCCTTGGCTTGTGAAGGTACTAGAGTTTAAAGATTCTAATTAGTTTGCTCTGTGAAGGTTCTGGGGAAGAATTATGTATGAAATTAGCTATCTTGTATACCTTGTGATAAGAGAATTTCTATTCAACTTTATTATTGACTTTTAGGCTAGCAAAAGCCTACAAAATCAAGCTGAGGCATTATATATAGTTCTGGGGTTAGTTTGCAAATTCCAGCTTGAGATGCCAGATATATATAGCACATGTATTTCTTACTAGTTTGCTGTTTTACCTGATAGAGATCTTTTTCTGTCTGACATCTGTTCTTTGTTGTATAAACCATCACTTTCCTCTTCTAGCTTTTGTAAAATTTCATTTTATCCATCTGCCTATGTAACCAAAACCTATATAATATAGCATAAAACTTTGCAATTCAGGGGTCACTGGTTTTTGCTCTTGAGTTCTGAGAATAATAAACCAGTTTTTCTTTAATCTCTTGTTATTGATTATTATGATTGGCAGCAAGTACTCCTTACTTATTAACAGATTTTCCATTTGATTTTTGTCACAATCTTCCCAGTTGTCCGTATCTGATTGTCCATATAGACAGTTTAAACAAAATTCTGTACTGGGGAATTAAGTGTTCTAGATATTTTTATGATAGGAAAATTTGCCAGTGGCAAATGTATAAATAGTTGTTTCTCTTTATTTTGTAACTGGTATCCAGAGAAAATGTTGAATGTTTTGGGATGAAGAATGTTGCCTAAAATTAGGAAGTGAATTATGTTTAATATAAGAGTGTGTGGTTTACCTGGAGACAGAAAGTAGATACATATTACTTACAGAGGTGCAGGCATCAAGGGAAAATATGCATCATTTTTATTACAGCATATATAACATGATAAACTTTTTTTTTTTTTTTTGAGATTATGACTGGCATATTTATGGTGAAATCTAAGGAAATAATTGCCCAACATAGCAGCATGAGAAGTAGTTGCCTAAAGCTTTGGAAGTTCCTTGACTGGATCTTTGACAGGTAGAAATAGATCTAAGTGACTGTGCATATTTCCTCTACTGGTAATAATCATAGCAATTCTATATTTTTTTTACTTTCAGCAAATCTGCTTTCAGTAAATTCAGTGAATAAAAATACAAGGTTTTTAATTTGTTGTTTCATGGATCCGTTTTATAGTCTAGTGAAGATTCTGGCCCCCTTTTCAGAATGTTTTTACATGCATAATATACAATCATAAGATTACAAAAAAGATCAGTTATATTGAAATCGTTATGAAAATAATTGATCTTCCTAGCTTCTAGTGCTTTCCTTTCTAAATAAGAAAACCTAGGATGATTCCTAGGTTGTAAGCCTGTGTGATTGGGAGATTCGTGATGCCCTCAACAATAATAGAGATTTGGGAAGAAGGGAAGATTTAGGGAGAAAAATAATAGTTAAGGCTAGTACATAATAAGCAGTAATAAATTCTTGTTGATTGCACATATTTTCTCTTTACATGTTCTTTCCCCTTACATTGTTGCAGGTGTGTGTGTGTGTGTGTGTGTGTGTGTGTGTGTGTGTGTGTGTAGATAGTTTTCCTGGCTTTTTCTTTGCATCAGATCGTTAACTTGTTTATATTCTTTATAGTTTCTTTCTTACACTGCAGTAATATTTCATTTCATTCTTGTACCAGTTTCTTTTGAAAATTCCCAAATTAATGGGCATCAACTTTGGTTTTCATTTTTTTGCTATCACAATAAGTGCTGCTATTAATATTTGGTATCTATGGGGTCATTATTAACCTTCTTGAGAGATGTGGCAAGCAGAGAAATCTCTGAGTCATAAGATAGGGACATTTTAATCACTTAATCTAATTCTAAATTGTTTAGAACTCCACTAACACTGTATGTAGTATGTAAAATGCTTGACCGTGGGCATTCACTTCATTAGCAAACACCCTAGTACTACTATGCATTTTACATTGCCAGTCTCTCCTAATTCCCAGGCCTTCAGAGAAACCTCTGGTCACTGTCTTTTGCAGTGTATAAACCAATTTTAACCAGCTTATCTCCTTCTGAGGTCTTCAGAGGTCTCTGGCCATGGTTTCATATGATTTGTAGTTTAAATACCGGGAGTGCACTCAAGAACAGCCATGTGCAAGCTTAAAGTCTTTTATTCAGGTGTTTGCATCCTGTCCTGACCTCTTGTTGATTCCCAGGTGAACACCAGGTTAAAAAGAGCGACTTCCTCCTCCATAGAGCTTAAATAGGGTCTATGAGGTCACACAGCCAATCAGAGAAGGAGACACTCCCATTAACGAAGCAATCTCAATATGGCCAGAGTTTCTGCCCAGTCTGCTCCCAGAAATTACTTCTGGGGATCTCAGGGATTCAAAGCCTCTGTTTACTTCCTGGTACACTGAGTGTAACCTTTCTCCTCTGACCCTTTCAGTAGTGTATTTGTTTTCTGAAACCATTTTCCAGATTGACTTTTATTTAACCTTTGTCAACTTTGACAATTTTCAAGGTATAAGGTATAAGCTAAAACTTTAAAAGATATTTTGGTTTGTATTTCTCTTATTAGTGATGTAGAGAAATTATTCATGTGGTTTAAAATGAACAATTTTTGGAAAATTGTTCACATTCTCTGACCTTTGGGGAATATAAATATGTCTTGGATATGAGAACTAGATCAGAGATAGTTGTTAAACATACAAAATTCCCAGTTGATGTGTTTCCATTTACCACAGCTGCATTAATTTTTTTTAGTGTTTTAAAAAACCTTTCAAATCATGTAATTAAAAATATATTTAAAAAATTTCTTGTCCTTTGTTTGGTTACAAATGTTCTCCCTAACAATAATTGTTAAAAGTATTTGATTTGGTTTTCTTCCTCCCTCCCTCCTCCCCTCCTTTCCCCCTTTTCTCTCCTTCCTTCCTCCCTCTGTCCCACCCTTCTTCCCTCCCTCCCTCCTATGACTTAATATTCATATCATTAATCCAGAACTATCAGATCAATTGGGAGTCTTCTTAGTATGTGAAATAAAAGGAGAAAAATAGCCAAATTATATATTATTATAAAACCTGGTCAGCAGATATATGAGGTTATCTAGGATAAGGTAAAGTAAATTGCTAAATGTTCGGTTTTTCATGGTATCTATGAAATTTGAAATTGAAAGCTAGAGTACCAGTATATATGATCGTTATGCATAATTTCTGTTTCCTATGGGAAAAGGTTATCTTTTTCAAATCTACACAGTAGCAGTCTGTCATTAAGCTGTAAGACTTGACTTAATGTAATCTTATTGTCCAAGGATACTATGTATCTCTAAGTTTTTTTAAAGTCAGTTTTCTTGAACAAAGGAGTGCTTCTTGCTACCATTTGTGCTGATAATAAATAACTTTGTGTTTCTCAACTGACAATTATCCTCATCTTAACATTTCTTAGAGCTGTTGATTTTCCTCTTCGTTTCCTAACTAAATGCCATCATGTGACAAGTTTCACTGAGGAATTTTTTTAAATTGCAAGTTATAATATAGTTACTATAACATGTAAGATGAAATGATTAAGTTACAAATATTGTCCATCTGAGCATAAGTAAAATACATTCTACACAAACTGAAAATTTGAGCTTATGACTGACATTTGTTTTCTGTGGACAACATAAATTAAAATTTAAATAATTTCTCTTGCCTAGGATTGATGTTGTTATGATAAATCAGGGAGGGGAAACATCCTCTGTGATTTGTACTGAACTTTTTGTAACACGTTTAATTAAAAAAAATTCTCTAGATAAATAAGATTGTTTAAATCTATTGTCTCGAATAGTCTAAATTGTGGAGCTCAATTAGGCCTTTGATGGGCTAAGCCAGGAAAAAAGCATAGAATTTTTAAAGGTTTATTTTTAATAAGGAGAGAGAATGTGTGTCATAATTAGCCAAAGATATACTTAATATTATTTTAAAGTCTTTTTCATTTTTATAAAGTAAATACCATGCTGCATGTATTTTAAGGCAAGAATTTTTAAACCTGTTTTTTTTTTTTCAGTAATGCTGAATAGTAAAACCTCAGGTATTTGAATGTATGGATATAATGGGTTTTAGTTTTGATAAAGTATAGTTTAATTAGATAAAATTTAGATTAAACTTAGATTAAATTCATATTCTTCAACCTATCATGCAAAGCATTTCACTATAAGTCTTAATTTATCTTTCCTTTCTACTTTTTCACTTCTTCCTTTAAAGTGTTCTATGTACTATTCACTCTTGGACTTTTTTGCTATACATAGGAATAAAAGATATATAGCCACACATAAAATATATCATTAATATATGTCATAGAAGAATCAAGAATTAAATCCAGATGCACTCCTTTTGAATTATTTACACATATATGTGTGTGTATAATATAATTATATATATATATATAAACAATATATAAACATACATACACATATGTTAGTTAGAGTGTACTACCTTAGATTCAGTATTAGTGTATCTGGGTTTGAATCTTATTTTTTCTATTTGATATTATATAGCCATACATATATTTTATAGTTATAGTTACAATATTTTTTTTATGTATATTCATATATAGAACAAAATATAAAAGTAGAGGAAGCAATAAAAATAAAGCAATGCCATAAAAGGTTTTTACCAGTAATAATTCAGTTCAAAAATGTTTTTATTGAATATTTATTATATATAAAGCATTGTCCTACAGACTGGTAATATAGAGACAATAATAAAGCAATCAAGCAATATAGATCCAGTAAAATCTATTAGAAGAATACTATATATATATATATATATATGCAAGTAAGGAAATACAAAGTACATAAAAATAATTTCACAAGCAGGAGAGAATGTTGCTATTTGGAGTACTGAGGAAAAGTCCCTCAAGCTATTTGAAGAAATTTAGGAATTCCACATGGTGAAGGTAAGAAGATAATTCATTATTGACTGTAGATCATTTGTATAAAGGCAGAGAGAGATACCAAAATCACTGTTTTAGGACCATCTGGTGGTTCACACTTGGGGGTGGAATGAAATGAGACTTCATAGAACATAGAACAATGAACAATAGCAGTTTTATTTAGCCTTAGCATAGAAAGAATATTCAGCAAAGAAACTGTAATGATTCGATTTCTTGGCTTTTTCTGGCTCTGCATTTGTAATTTTGGAATAACAGTGTCATTGTGACAGGATTAGAGCACTTTATTCCTGATTTACTGGCTTTTGTGTTTAAGGAACCAGGAAACTAGTACCATCAGTGATTCAACCTTTGTTACCTCTGGGCCAACTACATCTCAAGAATAGTTTGAATATATTTTAAGGGAAAAGTAGCTCAAGTGCATAGACCTTAAGAAAAAACTATTCTAACTTCAGGAACCCTGTATGATTCTATCTTACCGTATTTATATAAAGGTAGCACCAGGAAGCCAGTTAAGCAAGAAGAAAGCATGTGGTAAAGGGGTGTTATTCCCCAGTTGATAAATGGTCAAAATCATTATCAATTAGAGAAATTATCAATTAAAATAACTTTGAGATATTATTTCTTACCCACCAGATAAGGGGAAAATGACAAACATTTGAGGGGATATGGAAAAATTGAGACACATTCATTGTTGGTGGAATTATGAAGTTGGCTGTTGGCTGAATTGTTAGTTTGTTAAGTTTGGAACTATCTCTTCTGCTTAATGGAACAGGTAGTAAGTTATTCATTAAGTAAATATCTCTTGAATGCCTACAGTGTACAAAATACTGGGAGACTCAGTTTCACATGTAGAATAGATAAGGCACATATACATACATATATATATTTGGAGATAGTTATCCTGTCTGTATCATGGGAGTTTGGGGCATGGTACCCCCATGATCTCGATAATCTTTATAAAATTTTTTGGCCTTCCCATCATACCAAAGAAAAAGCTAAGTTAAAAAGTCATATGAGTTAGTAGAAACTTGAGTTCTATTCTGACTCTGAGTGGTATCAAGACATTAGTTAGCTTTTTCTTTGTTTATTCAGACTTAAAAAGAAAAATTAACTTTTCTGTTTTATTTTCAGATTTTTGACTAGTTTCTCAAGTTAGATTAAGAAAGAAAGAAATATTTAAAATAAATTTTCCATACCAGGAGAATAACCATCTTTTAATAAAAATTGGCTCATCATTTCAGCCATCTTTGATGAATTCAGCTGCTTAGAACTTCTATCAGTTATGTAAAAAAAAATTTTTATTAGCTTGCATGTCTTTGGAATGACTCATATATCCAAAAAATTAATACATTTCTCCTAAGAGAATTTCTGGACCTATGAAATACCTATCTTTTCTTTGTCAATTAACACCTAATTCTTAACAAATATTAGCAAGTTGAATATTATCAATAGCCTGTGTCAATTATTTGTATCAACTCTAAAATCTATGAAATTCCGTGATCCTTATCAGGATATGATCTCTAATGTTTTTCTGGTCCAAAGTTAAGACTGCATAAAAATTATTAGACAGTTTAGAAACAGTTTAATCAGCCAACATTTATTAATTATTTATTATTGTTGTTGATTTAATTATTATTAAGCACTTTGCTAAGTATCAGGTACACAAAAAGGGCAAAACTTAGTCACCAAGGAGCTCACAAGGCAGACAATATGGATAGAAATACAAAACAAGCTATTTTATATAGAGGATAAAAATAGGAGATAATTAACAGAGGGGAGATAGAACTAAGAAGTTTTGGGGAAATTTTCTTTTAGAAGTGTAAGATTTTAGTTGGTCTTAGTGCCTAGGAGGTTAGAAATTGGAGCAAAGGAAGGACAGCCTTGCATAAGTGGTGAATAGCCAGAGAAAAGCACTCAAAGATGAGAGATGGAATGTTTTCTTGTGGAATAATCAGTAAGCTAGTGTCATTTCATCCAAGAGTGCATAAGGTATAAGAAGACTGGAAAGATAGGGCTAGGTTTTGAAGGACATTGAAACAGAATATTTTGTATTTGATCCTAGAGACAATAGAGCATTGGAGTTTTTTGAGTAGGGGGTTATATGTGACATGATCAGACTTGTGCTTTAAAAAAATCTCTTTAGTGGCTATTATGGAGGATGGCTTGGAGTGGAGAAAGATTCAAGGAAGGCAGACCCCTCACCAGTAGATTATTGAAATAATCAAGGCATGAGGTGAAGAGGGTTTATAGTGACAGTATCAGAGGAGAGAAGGGGGTGGGGGCACGTTCAAGAGCTTGAATATCAGGGGTGAGAAATTTAGTGAAGAATCCAAGATAGAGGAACATGATATTACACTCTATAGTAATAGAGATGGGAAAGATTATAAAACACGTCCCTCTTTGGACATGTTGAGAATAAGATACCCACAGACTTCCAATTTGAGATGTCTGAAAGATTGGTGGAAATGTGAGATTGGCAATTGGTAGAGAAATAGTATTAGCTAGAAGTGTGGCCTTGGAGTCAGAAAACCAGGGTTTCCACTTTGCCTCTTGACTGACGAGTGCCTCAGACAATTCTAAAAATACAAACTCTTTTGGAATATTATTGTTCTTTAAGAAATGATCAGCAACAAAAAGTTATCAAACTGTGCATACCCTTTGATCCAGCAGTGTTACTACTACTGGGCTTATATCCCAAAGAGATCATAAAGAAGGGAAAGGGATCTGTATGTGCACAAATGTTTGTGGCAGCCCTCTTTGTAGTGGCCAGAAACTGGAAACTGAGTGAGTGGATGCCCATCAGTTGGAGAATGGCTGAATAAATTGTGATATATGAACATTATGGAATATTATTGTTCGGTAAGAAATGACCAATGGGATGATTTCAGAAAGGCCTGGAGAGACTTACAGGAACTGATGCTGAGTGAAACGAGCAGGGCCAGGAGATCATTATATACTTCAACAACAATACTATATGATGATCATTTCTGATGGACCTGGCCCTCTTCAGCAATGAGATGAACCAAATCAGTTCCAATGGAGCAGTAATGAACTGAACCAGCTACACCCAGGGAAAGAACTCTGGGAGATGACTATGAACCATTACATTGAATTCCCAATCCCTATATTTTTGCCTGCCTGCATTTTGGATTTCCTTCACAGGCTAATTGTACAATATTTCAGAGTCCGATTCTTTTTATACAGCAAAATAACGGTTTGGTCATGTATACTTATTGTGTATCTAATTTATACTTTAATATATTTAACATCTATTGGTCATCCTGCCATCTAAGGGAGGGGGTGAGGGGGTGAGGGGAAGGAGGGGAAAAATTGGAACAAAAGGTTTGGCAATTGTCAATGCTGTAAAATTACCTATGCATATAACTTGTAAATAAGCTATTTAAAAAAAGAAAGAAAGAAATGATCAGCAAGATGATTTCAGAGAGGCCTGGAAAGACTTACATGAACTGATGTTAAGTGAAATGAGCAGAACCAGGAGATCATAGTAAATGGCAACAAGATTATATGATGTCCAATTCTGATGGACATGATTCTTTTCAACAATGATATAATTCAGACCAGTTCTAATGATCTTGTGATGAAGAGAGCTATCTACACCCAGAGGGAGGACTGTGGGAACTGAGTGTGGATCACAACATAGCATTTTCATTCTTTTGTTGTTGTTTGCTTGCATTTTATTTTCTTTTTCATTTTTTTAAACTGGTTTGATTTAATTTTTCTTGTGCAGCAAGATAATTGTATAAATATGTATGCATAAATTGGATTTAAAATATATTTTTACCATGTTTAACATATATTGAATTACTTGCTATCTAGGGGAAGAGGGATTGGAGGAAGAGGAGTAAAAATTGTAACAAGGTTTTGTAAGGTTAATGTTGAAAAATTATCCATGCATATGTTTTAAAAATAAAAAGCTTTAATAAAAAATAAAAATAAAAAGATTTAAGTGGGGAAAAATACAAACTGTTTACCAGTCTATATGCATAGGTGGAATTTCTAAATTGGGTTCTCTTTACTAATGAAATTAGAGTTTCATAGATTTAGAGATTTGACGTAATGCCTTCACTTACAGAAAAAGGTCTAGAGAACTTGAATGATTTATCTAAGGTTCATAGAGATAGTGAGAGACAAAGTGGGGAGTCAAGAATTGAACCTAAGTCCCCTTGACTTCAAAAGTATCTTTAAAAATTATACTGCCTTTCTGAACAAACCTCTCATATCTTCACCCCCAAATTAAAAAAAAAGTAGTAATTTAAGATATTCCTATTATTTTTTGAATAAATTAAATCATTACTGATTTTTATGTAAAATTGTTTTTCATACATTTGCTTAAGCCTCACATTAATTAGCTAAAGGAAACATAAGCCATTATATAGATTTTATTTATAAAGTGTTCTACTTTTGATTTATGTGATCTGTGTGTCTAGTTTATATAAATCCAAATAATGCCAGATTGTAGTCAGAGGGCTCTTTTAATTTAAAAAAAATTATCTTTTGTTTTTACATAGCTATATTTTCCCCTATATCCTTCTTCTTCCCATTTCTTATAATAGATTTGAAAAAAAAAAAAGAGGAAAATAAATACAAACCTTAGATTTCAATTTATTGAAAATCTCTGGTGCCAAATACAGTGTTCCACATCTGTGTACAGTGATGCTTTTGTTCAAAAAAGAAAGGAGTGTGTCTGTGTATATACTTTCAAAAATATTTTCAAAACATTTAGTTTCTAATGTTTTATAATTATTATTCCCCAGTAATTTGGTGTAGCCTAAGTAAAGTCTAAAGCTTCAATAAGAATTCCCTGGAAACTTCCACACCTTCCATGCTAGCAAAGCCTTGGACACAGAGAGGCTTTAGAGTTAGGAAGACTCTACATTCAAGTTAAAATACTGATACTGAGTTACCCCTTAGTAAATCCTTCAACCTTTCAGTGCCCCATTATAGAACAGTAGCTAATCTTAATTGGTAGAGAAGGTTTTTTGGCAGGCTATCACTTACACTAATGAACTTATAGATATGGAAAATATCAAACTGGTTATCAAATGACCAAAGTGGCTAGTGAAATTCATTTTGAAAGGAACAGAGAATGCTTTTGAGGCCCTGTTCCCTCCAACCCCCATTTCTCAGTAATTGGAAGTATTAATTGCAAGATTTTTCTTTGGTGTTATAAATAGTGATTTTTAACAAATTTTTTTTTCTTCTCCCTTAAATACCCCCTTATTACTCCCCTTCTCCAGCATGATTATATTGCCTATCTGTAGTTTTGACTGTCCTTGTAATAAATGTCATATGGATTACACGTGTAGTCATTTTAAAGATCAGAATTGCAAGCATCATCTTTATGACTGTTGTCATAAAATAATTTTTTTTAGCTTGACTTTATTACCATCATTTGCTTGAGGTAGCAAATTACCTAAGTAGCTAGGATCTGCAAAATTAAACTGATACATGAAAATATTGCTCTGGTGATTAACTGATTAGTTTTAAGAAAATTTCTGGCTCAGCTTTATTACCTCTATTTACTTGAGATAAGCATGTCAAGTAACTAGCTATAGCTTGGGTGTTAATGGTTTGTAAATTCCAGCTATATTTCCAGTATTTGCTGGAAATATATAGTTATCAGACCAGTTTATTATTGTAGTTATCAGACCTAATTTATTATTTATAAACCTAATATAAATCTTTCTCTTTTGCTATCTGTTCTTTGATGTGTACATCTTTGCCTTCCTTCCCCTTCTACCTTACATAAAGTTGTGTTGTACTAGTTATGTTTGTGTACTAAGACCTAGATCAGGTTGCCTAAACTGCTGCTCAGGGTCCACTGTTTTTTTTGAATATAGTAGGTCTGCTCTGATCATATTATAAACTGCTTTACTTGCTAGATCTCTCTGCATATTGATAGTTATGTGATAAACATAGAAAACCCCTCAATGACTTAGTGGTGTCTTGAAAAGTTGCTGTGACTTGAAAAATTAATCACTGTGCAGTTTACCTGGTGAGGAGTCTCTTTAAACTTAACTAGGCTGATATTCAAAAGATAGATTTAAAGTCTCTCATCAGTCCTGTTCTGGCTTGATCAAACCTGCCAGAGCTAGTATAACTGTTGAAATTTCTGGGTCACCTTCACACCATGACTGAAGCACTAGAGTAGGGATTTAAATGTACATTACAATATGTTATCATATAATCTTTAATTTTCTAAGCAAAATATAATTAGTTTAAAATGTGGAATTTCATGATGGCTTTCCAAAAAGTCCTTTTCAGAATATAAAGTACTCTCTCAATTTATGCATACTGAGTTTGTGCTTACATTTTTAGCCAATAAGAACTCCAAACCTGAGATACTGCAATTAGTAGTTATTCATATTATAGTTATCAGACTTAATGGCCAATGAAAAAAGTAGAACATGCTAATCTAATTACTGTTTCCCTCTTTTTTTTCTTCAAGGTCCAGGACCACTTTTTCTGAATTTAAGATGACAACTTTCTCCCTTGCCTTGACCCTACAAGTATAACCACTAATTTTTAATATACAGTTTCGTACGAGATACTTTTTATTAAAATAGTTCAGCAGAATTTCAAAGGTTGCAGTAATAGGTAGTAACTTAGGAAATCCTAGTATGTAGGATAGTTTACTAATATTTTAATTATAATAAAGTGTACTTTGTTAGTAAGTATATCTTTGAAAGATTAGCTTAAGCAGACCAAGTAATCTTGACTTATTTCTATGTTGTGGGTTACAAATTTTATTTCAGAGACTTGTGAGATAAATAATCTTTTCTGTTAGTCCCTCTATTTAGTAGCATATGCTCCCTTAAATGATGGGATATGTTGTAAATTTGCTAGCATGATAGGAAAATGAAGAGAGAACTGCCACACAAAAACTTGGATACATAGAGCCAAATTTATTAAAAAATATTTGGAATCACAAGTGATTAGGCCATAACAATGAGGTCACTAACAACATTTCTGATTTCTTAGCGTTTCCCTATATGAGAAGTTTTTAAATCCAACTTATGGAACTCCAAAGTTGTTTTTTACTTGACCGTCTTACTTGGCCACTGGAAAAGAGCTATCAGATAGGAACAGACAATAGGCAAAGAATTGAAAAATGAATAGATTTCCATCAATTAGGGAATAGTTGAACAAGTTATGGTATATATAAATAGTGGAATATTATTGTTATATAAAAAATGAACAAACTGGTTCCTAGTTTCCTCCTCATTTAAAGTTTGAATATTAGTTCTCTCTTCTATAGTTTAAACTTCTCAAGTTCCATATGGCCTTAACCTATAGACTTTATCTAGCTTACTGATTATTCTTCCTATACTGTGGCATTTAGAACTAGACATAATTCTCCACATGTTGGTTACCAGAACTGTGAACAAAGGAATTATTAATTCCTGGAACCTATGGCTCTCAAAGTTGCCCTAAATCAAATTAGCTTAATTGTTAGCATTTATAATTATCATTTAAATAGCATTTTAAGGGTTTCAAACTGCTTTACAAATGCTATGTCATTTTGCCCTCACAATAACCCTGAGATGAAGATGCTATTTCTCCATTTTAATGTATGAAGAAATTGAAGCAAACAGATTAAATGACCTGGTTAAGAGGCATACAGTAAGTGTTTACAGCTAGATATGAACTTGGGACTTACTGATTCCATGTCCACTATACTGTCTATCTGCCAATCACAAATGCTGTGTGTGTATACCGTTATGTTGCTGATTTATTTTGTAATTTCAGGCCTGCAAAATGTACATCTTTTTTCAAACTTCCATCTTAACTATACTTGGTTTATTTTGTACTTGCTGTCATTTGCGGGGGGGGGGGGGGGGGGGGGGGGGGGGGGGGAGTGTGTTTTTTATTTAATATTTTTATTTACCTCCATTAAATCTAAAACAGATTTTTACATTTGTCTTTAAAACTTCCAGATTAAAAGTTCCAGATTCTCTCCCTTTCTCCCCCCCACCATTAAGAACATATATGTGAAGTTATGTAAAATATTTCCATAAAAGTCATGTTGTAGGGAAAAAAAGGTTCCTTCCCCCCCACCCCCACTTTAAAAAAAAAACAGCTCAAAAAGATAAGTTTTTTTTTTTTTAAAGTGTGCTTTAATCTATATTCAGATACATTAAGTTCTTCCTTTGGATATGAATAGCATTTTTCAATATAATCTTTCTGAGTAGTCATGGATCGTTGTATTGCTGAAAATAGCAGTCATTCACAGCTACATATCCTACAATGTTGCTGTTATTTACGCAGTAAATTTCTCTTTGCTTGAGTTCATGGTGGACTATCCAAGTTTTTTTTGAGAGGATCCTATTTATTATTTCCTGTAGAATAATAATAATATTCCATCATAATTACATACCACAATTTGGTTAGCCATTCCCTAGTTGATAGGTTCCCTCAATTTCCAATTCTTTGTCCAGAAAAGAGAACTGCTATTAATGTTGGGTTTTTTTTTTTTAATTTTTTAATTTTAAAATTTAAAATTTTTTTGACTCTTTTTTGGGATTCATGCCTAGTTAGGGTATTGTAAAGTCAAAGTAATATGTCTAATCATAGAGCTTTTGGGGCATAGTTTACATTTATCAATTGGGGAATGACTTTTATTATTTTTCCCTCATAAATTTAACTTAGTTCCCTATACATTTGAGAAGTGAGACCTTCAATAGAGAAACTTGATTCAAAATTGCTAACTGTATTTTTCCCCTGTTTATTCTGTTTCCTCTCTCCTTTCACCCTGATCCTCCTCGAAAGTGTTTGCTGCTGCCCACCATTCCTCCCTTTCTTCCATCATTCTCTTCCCTACCATATCCCCTTTCTTTCCTACTTTCCTGCAGGGTAAGATAGGTTTCTACACTCATTCTTAGTTTGTGTTATTTCCTTTGTAAGCCAATTCTGATGAGAGTAAGGTTTACTCATTCTCCCTCCCCTCCTTCTCTTCCTGTCTAGTATAAAAGTCTTGTCTCTTTAATGAAAAATAATTTGTCATTCTACCTCTCTCTTTCCCATTCTTCCAGTATATTTCTCTCACCCCTTAATATTATCCCTTCATATTCAACTTAGACTTATTATATATTTTATACATATATAATTCTAACTGCCATAATAATAAGAAAGTTCTGAGTTACAAGTAGTTTCCCATGTGGGAATATAAACACATATAAATATTATTTAAGTTCCTTATGATATCCCTTTCCTGATTAACTTCTTATGCTTCTCCTGAGTCCTATGTTTGAAAATCATATTTTTTATTCAGCTCTGGTCTTTTCATCACAATACTTAAAAGTTCTCTATTTTATTAAGTATTGATTCCTGTTTCCCTGAAGGAATGTACTCAGTTTTACTGGGTAGGTGATTCTTGGTTGTATTCCTAGCTCCATTATTCTCCAGAATATCATATTTAAAACTCTCTGATTCTTTAATGTAGAAGCTGCTAAATCTTGTGTTATCCTGACCGTGGTTCCTCTGAATTGTTTCTTTCTAGATGCTTGCAATATTTTCTCCTTGACCTGGGAATTATGGAATTTAGCTATAATTTTTCTGGAAGTTTCCATTTGGTGATCTCATTCAAGGAAGTGATCAGTGGATTCTTTCCATTTCTATTTTACTCTCTCATTCTAAAATATCAGAACAGTTTTCCTTGATAATTTCTTGAAAGATGATGTTTAGCCTCTTTTTTTAATTGTGGTTTTCAAGTATCAATAATTTTTAAATTATTTCTTATTTTCTGATTGTTTTTAAATGAGATATTTCACTTTTTTTCTCATTCTTTTCGTTTTGTTTTATTGTTTTCTAATAAAGTCATTAGCTTCCATTTGCTCCATTCTAATTTTCAAGGAATTATTTTCCCCAGGGACGTTTTGAACCTCCTTTTCCATTTGACCAATTTTGCTTTTTAAGGCATTCTTCTCCTCATTACCTTTTTATATTTCCTTTTGCATCACTCTTAATTCTCCCAATTTTTCCTCTCTTTTACTTGGATTTTAGCATCCCTTTTGAGCTCTTCCCTGGCCTGAGACTAATTCTTATTGTTTTTCAAGGTTTTAGATGTAGGAGCTTTGACTTTGTTGTCTTTCTCTTAAGTATATGTTTTGATATTCCTTGGCATTATAGTAACTTTCTATGATCAGAATATTTTTCTGTTGTTTATTTTCCCACCCAATTACTTAGCTTTTAACTCTTTTTTTGAAGTAGGTCTCCAGGATAGAGAGTGTACTGTTCCAAACTCTTTTCAGAGATCCTTTTAGGGAGCTGACCAGAAGCCCTCTTTTCTGCCTTGAAACTGTGAGTAGTGTTCCTACTCCACTGTGGCTGTAAGTTCTATTGTGCTAGCAGGGGTCCTCAAACTTTTTAAATAGGGGGCCAGTTCACTGTCCCTCAGACTGTTGGAGGGCCGGACTAAAAACAAAAACTTTGTTTTGTGGGCCTTCTTTAAATAAAGAAACTCCATAGCCCTGGGTGAGGGGGATAAATGGTCCTCAGCTGCCGCATCTGGCCTGCAGGCTGTAGTTTGAGGACCCCTGTAAAGCAAGAGTCCTTCATAAATGCTAGTAAGTAAAGAAATCTCCTCCCAGCTGAGGTCTCTGGAAACTGCACCAGCACTGCTACCCAAACCGATTCCTGGTTTGCTAGTTTCCTAAGAACATCTTCCCACTGACAAACCTTTCCTACTGACCTTTCAAATTGTTTTGTTGTTTATAAACTGAGAGGTCTAGAAACTGCCAGTACTGCCACTGATTCAGAGGCCCTACTGCCTGTTGCTGTTTTGCTTACACCTGAACCAGGGTTGGGCTGGGGCTGCCATGGCCTATGCCAAGGACTGGACACTGGATTTTCATCCTGGTACCACAGACCTTTCGTGCTGATCATCTAAATTGTCTTTAGCTGGAAAAATGTTCCACTCCAACTTTTTGTGTATTCTGATACTCTAAAATCTGTTTACAATCATTATTTAAAGGAATTTGTAAGGGTTTGGGGGAGAGCAGGAAGGTCCAGGCCTTTACTCCAACATTTTTGTTACATCTTCCGAAGTCATTAAAAAAAAAACCCCAAAAAACCCCAAGTGTAAGACTTTAACATCATCCCAGTTAACTTTTTATCTTCCTAGATTTGACCCAGCTTTATAGCAAATCAAGTTCTTGAATTCTATGACCCATTGTGTTGCCTTTCTAGATTTGTGTCATTGCCAAGGGTTATTAATAAAATTGATGTGCATGTGTGGTATAGTGCAGTGTCTCTAATTCAAATAGAAGTGATCCCTGTTGGCTGCATATTGATTTAGAAAACAACAAATTAGCATTTTTATGTTATATTTTTAATTTATTTTCTTAAACATTCCCAATTATATTTGAACCTGATTCAGGCTACACTCAAGAGTTTTTGACATATGGGGTAATGTAATGATTGCTTCAATCCTTCAATTCTATCATTTACTGTCTCTATTTATCTCTGTGTCTTTGGGCAAGTTAAAACTTTGATCTCACTCTCCTCATCTATAAAATGAGGAACCTAGTCTACATGATCTCTAAGATACTTTCAGGCTATAGATCTATGATCCTATGCCTTTATCCAAATCATTGCTGATTTTAAATATTATAAGGCCAAACACAGACCCATAAGACACTTTACTGGAGATCTTTCACATTGTCATTAAACCATATTAATTCATGTTTTGGATTGGACTACTTAACCAATTCTGATGCCATCAGTTGTATTACATCTTGCCATCTTTTCTACAGTGATAACATGTTAACTTTCTCATATGTTTTGCTAAAATCTAGGCACACTTGATCTGAAGTTCACAGCATTCTCTCCCTTTTTACACCTGATCATAGATCATTTTGTATGCCTAGAGTAACCTCCCTACCCACTGTAATCTCTGGGAACCCCTATTTCCTTTCAAGATTCAACTTACTTTCCCTGAAACCTTTCCAAACTGCCTAAGTTATGTCATCCTTCCTTGCATAATTCTTTGTATACATTTTATTTTTCTAATACTCTAATAGAATTGTTTTCACACATCCACTCCCCCAATCCTTTTTCTCAGTATGCTTCAGCTAATTCTTTTTATCTCCAAGATCAATCTTGAAGTCTTTTCTTAGTAATACAATAGTTAGCATTTACGTAGTTCTTTATATGTTAACTCATTTGATCTTGGTAACAACTGGGGAAAATAGTTGCTATAATTACCCCCATTTTATAGATGAAGAAACTGTGATACATAAGTAATTTGCCCAGAATCATACAAAGCATTAGAGACAGAATTTAAACTCAAATCTTCCTGATTGCAAGTTATCTGCTCTATCCACTGTATCACCTAACTGCAACTAATATATATAGCTTTTCACAACCTGGCTCCTCCTTTCCTTTCTAGTTTTATTATACTTTACTCGACTCTTCTCTACCTTTCTAGCTACACTAGTGTCCTTATTGTTCCTCACATAAGACATTCCATCTCTTTCTATTTTCTCATCTCAACCTTTAGATTCCTTGACTATCTTCAAGACTCAACTCAAATAACCTTTAATTGTGTAAAAATCCTTTCTCTTCACTCAAACCAGTTAAGTTGTTAACCTTCTATCTCCTCCATGTATATTTTGTATGTACTTATTTCTTTAAATGTTATTTCTCAATTTAGAATATGTTGTTTGAAGGTTTATGATAAATTTCTGATTAAGGACAGTGAAGCACAAAAATCAAAGCATAATCTATTTATGGCAAGGTTAGCAATTGCCAGTAATAGAGGGCAATGACCCCTTAGTGATCAGCGATATACCTTAGTCAAAATAGCTTTTTGTGTAGTCTGGTTATAGAAGTCCATTACATAAAGTTAACTGGTACCAACTAAAATAAGACTGATAGGTCCATATTCATGTTAAAAACCTCCTCCTCCCCTGTCTCCTTCCTCCTCCTCCTTTCTTCTTCGAAATTGGAGTTAAATGACTTGCCCAAGGTCACACAGTTAGAATGGTTAACTTTCAAAAAAAAGTCTGCAAGAGCCCATCTTAAAAGAACTCAAATTTAGTCAATGTCATTGGAATATCGCCAATTTAATATTCCCTAGATTTCCTAGAGGAACCCGGTGATAAGAAAAACATCCTGTAACAATATTGAACCATTCTCTATTTTATCTACTTTATCTCCTTCAAGAAGCAGGTTTCACTCAAAGTAACATGCATAGCCTCTTATCAGGTATACTACCAAGGGCTGTACAAAATAGTTCTAAATCTAAGCCTTTAGACATTACAGTGGTAAGCAATTAATAAAAACTACTAATCATTCAATAATCAATTTCATAAAGACAAGGTCTGTTTTTGCCTTTCTTTGTGTATCTAAATGCTTAGTATAGTACCTGGCACATAGTAGTTATTAATAAATGTTGATTAATTAGTATGTAAACTTCTTTAGGACAGGGACTGTTCTAATAGTTATATAAAGAGCAGAAACTTTTAATATTAGTTTTTGAATTGCACTTAACCATCAGGGCAAGTTTTAATATTACTCCTGGTATTCAATTGCTCATTTCTCTCCTGGAGGTAAGAGGGAGTGGAGTCTCCCCCCTCCCCCCCCCCTTTTTTTTCTTAGCTTTTTAGTGTTGCTTCATCTCTCCTGATAGGTCAATTACCTGGGTTCAGAAGGTCTAACAAGGTCTCTAAAACATTGGGTGAAAGCCTTAAAATGAACTTATGGGATTACATATGATCCCATATGGGATCAAGGTAAAACAGGAATATCTGTATTATGATCTTTATCCATGGAGGAGCATTCTCATTGATGAAATCATGGGTATACTTAAGTATTTATGTAATAACAAATGAAGTTTACATAATCCTTTCATGTTTACAAATCACTTTATCTGTTGTAAGAAAGTTCTGAAAGGTTGGGTAGTAATAATTTACAAATATTGAGTGCCAAATAAATGCATGATCGTAATAATAAAATTTTCATAGTAGTTGAGATTGCAGTGCTAATATTAAAGCATTATATAAATGTCAGTTATAACTATCATTATTATTAAGGTCAAAGATGATTAACCTGCAGCTGTATATCTCTTAATGAGGAGATAAAAATACACAATTTACTATGCTCTCCTCTTTGGGGGAAGGAAGAGAAATTAAGGTTTTTTTCCCTTAAATCTCCATAAAGTAATGTTATAGTAATCCCTCTGTGGTAGATAGCTGCTCCTGCTAAAGAATGTGACATAGATATCCTGATTGAAACTTGCCAAATACTGTTAATTCAATCTTTAGTATGGGCAATAAATTGGTATAGGAATTGTAAGATAATTCCCTCAATAGGGAGAGAAGAAGGAAGGAAACTCCAGAGGAGGAAAATGTGCAGCTGAATATCAGAAGTCAAAACTTCTCTGATGGCTAAGAACAATTCAACAAGTCAAAACAACAATGCTTTATTAAGAGTTTCTGCCAGAGCCCTCTTTGTAGTAGCCAGAAACGGGAAACTGAGTGGATACCCATCAATTAGAGAATGACTGAATAAATTGTGGTATATGAATATTATTGTTCTGTAAGAAATTGTGGAGTTCTTGTTCTTTAAAATAATACAAGATGGTTCTCTCTGGGAGCAGGTTTCTTGGGGAGGTTTTCTGGGGGGCCGCCTTAGTTTTGGTTCAGAGTAAATAATCACCCAAATGCAGCCAGGTGCTAAAAGTTCAGATCTTTTATTGCTTCCTATATAGCCCGGTTAGTTTTCTTAGAGGCCTATCTCTCTGCTTGGTTCCAAGAGGTCTTGCAGCTTTGTCCTTTGCCTCTGCTTTCTTCAGTCTCTAGCCGACACCAAGGTGGAAGATGCAAGGAATCTCTCTTGCCTCGGAGAGAGGGCTTGTGGGCTTCCTCCCAGAATACTACTCTCCCACCCCAGTCAGTGTTCCAAAGTAACTCTCTTGAGTGGCTCACTGAAGCTCTGTTCATGCTGAGTGTAAAAGGTTGACTCTGCCTTCTGGAGGCAGGGCTTAAGGGATGTGTGAATTTGGATATCTCATACTAAACCCTGAAATCTCCCAAACGTATGAACTCCATTGAGTACTTAAATACTTCTTGCTTATATGAGCTCTCTAAAGGTGTGAACACAAGCATTATTGTCTATTAGTATTAGCGATTTATCACCTTGTAAGGATTCGCTCTAACACTTGAACCAATAAGCATTGTATCAATTCCATTGAGTTAACACTAGGATTCTGACATCTCCCTTGAGTTTTTACCTTGTTTCAAGTTGAGTTGACACTAGGATTCTAACAAAAAATGACCAGCAGGATGATTTCAGAAAGGCCTGGAGAAACTTACATGAACAGATGCTGAGTGAAATGAGCAGGAGCAGAAGATCATTATATACTTCAACAGCAATACTGTATGATGATCAATTCTGATGGATGTGGCCCTCTTCAACAATGAAGATGAACCAAATCAGTTCCAGTGGAGCAGTAATGAACTAAACCAGCTACACCAAGGGAAAGAACTCTGGGAGATGACTATGAACCACTACATATAATTCCCAATCCCTCTATTTTTGTCTACCTGCATTTTTGATTTCTTTCATAGGCTAATTGTACAATATTTCAAAGTTCAACGCTTTTTATGCAGCTTTTTATACAGCAAATTAACTGTTTGGACATGTATACATATATTGTATTTAACTTATACTTTAGCATATTTAACATGTATTGGTCAACCTGCCATCTGGGGAAAGGGGTGGGGGGAAGGAGGGAAAAAGTTAGAACAAAAGGATTTGCAACTGTCAATGCTGAAAAATTACATATGCATACATCTTGTAAATAAAAAGCTATAATAAAAAAAAAATAAATCACATGACTGATATAAAAAAAAAAAGTGCACATGGTGTGTTTTCAGAACCAAGGCTGCATTGAAGTTGCACGATGTAATAATAGGCCCATGCCACCATAAACACCTTCAATTCATCATGTGTTTGACTTTGAATTAATGTTTGGTCATTGCATTCACAAACATTTTACTGTTGCCAAATTTTTCACAACCTCTATATTCAGTTCTGCAACCTCTTATAGGATCACAACCCATATTTTAAGAAGCTTTGGCCTAGAGCTCTGGAAGGATCTACCCAGGATCACATAGTCAAGTTGTGCATGAGATGGGATTTGATTTTAGATTTTGCTGATTCCCAGGCTTGCTCTATATCAATCATGCCATGTTGTTTGTCCTCTCTGAAATTAATTCTATCATTTTAGGGTATAATTTGAACAGTCTACTTCATGGTCTAATTAGTCAGACTGTGAATGTTTTAATCCTCTTAATTTCCAAGAGACAAAAATTAGTTAAATGAACAATTATTCCATTTGCTATTAAAATACACATTTTAAGGGAAATATACATTTTAAATGCATCTTATATTTGTTTTCCATTTCTTTAAGTGTTTTCACAAATTAAATGAAAATTTAAATGGCCACACTGTATCTTGTCATCTTAGAACCCTGAATTTCCATGTTGTAGGAGATATGTTGTAATTTCTTTACATATTGATATTATTTTTGACTGAAGTTCTTGAGCTACTGTTCAGTTGCTAATGAATTGGTCAAGAAATGTTTATTAAATGCCTACTGTGTAAATCACCCTCCATCCCCATGCTTGGCATTGGCAATACAGAGATAGATAGACATTAATCAGTCCCAGACCTCAAAGAATTTATATTCTTTCAGATAAGACAGTATATATATTAAAAAAAACAAAAACAAAAACAAAAAAACTCCACAGACTCACTGATAAATGCAGGAAAGATTACTTTTACATTCTTCCAAGAATGAGTGCCTAAGCAAGTAGACACACCTTTGAAATTGCAAAGTCAGCATTTTATTTCCTATCCCAAAGCACAAGTCCCTCCCCTGATTCCCCATTAATTGGATGTTACAGGAGTTGCATGACATTAATCTCTTCATTACATAGCCAGTCCCTGTTCCCAAAGAGCTTACATTCTAGGAGAGTGAAGGTAACAAGGGGGGGGGGGGGGGGGCGCGGGGTTAAGGGCAAGGAACAGAAGATATTTTTCAAATCTCAGGCTATAAAAGTCAGTCCCTGCCCCCAAACAGCTTACATTCTTATTGGGTGAAGATAAACCAAATCTCCAGCCTTGCTTATTTCTTGATGTCCTTGTGGATTTCAGTTTTCCAATTTAATTTTCATAACTGTGGAAAACAAATGCCCATCTCGTAGTTGTCACGTAGGAGGGACCAAAGAGTTATAACTTTATTTAAGTTAAAGGTTTGCAAAGTAGAGCCAATTTTTTGGCTTCTCCAAATTTGGTTTTCCTATATTACCCAGGTATTCAAAGTAATATCTACACAAATTGGGTCATTGCCCAGTGCAGTATTGTATATTTGGATTTTTGTTATTTAAAAAATATGTACTGTCATAATTTCCCTTTTTGCTTCCCCGACTTTTTATTGTATATTGACAGAAAGTGATATTATATACATATGAGTTCCTATGTACCTCTTTTGTCTCAGTTTTGAAATTTAGAAACGCTTTTTTTTCCCCACTCAATTAATAATTAAAGGTGTTTGTTATGTATGTATGAAGAGTATCTGTGGGAGAGGGGAAAGGTTACTTTTCTATAGAGCCCAACAGTGACATAGACTGAGTATTGAGAATATTGCTGATATATTGAGTTGAAAATTTTTAAAGGGCACATGGAGTCAGTTAGCTGATAGTATTACCTAAAATAAAAGAAATGAGAATTCACTAGTGAATCCACCATTGTCGCATTGCTAGTCGTTTCTTTAACTTTTTTTTTACTATCCTGAGCAAGAAGCAAAGTGATGTGAAAATAAGTATTTTCATATATTTATATTTATGTATTGTCTTAAGGTTTGAAAAACACTGCTTTTAAATTGCATTCTGGGTAGAACTTGGAATTGATATTCTCCATTCTGGAAAATAGTTTGGAATTTTTCAAAGAAAGTATGGTTAAAACTTTCATATTCTTTGACCCAGACATCTTACTGTTAGGAATATATTCCAAGAAAAATTCCAAATATGTCAAAATAATTTTTGGCACTTTAGCTTTGACTTGCTCAGTTTTTAACCTGGGCTGGTGTCATTCAGTAAACATTTGTTAAGCTCTATTCCTCGGGTATTATGCTAAGTACTCAAGATAAAAAGAAAGGCAAAAGACAGTTCCTGTTTTTTAGATTTTCACAAACTAATGGTGGAAGACCACAGAAAACTCTACAAAAGGTCTACGAGGGAAGATATCCATTTGGAAAAGGGGTTTTCACATGACATAGATGTGCAGCAGGTTGGAAATGGTGAACTGACTATCCTGGGTATCTCCATAAATGGAGGCTCTGGGAAGAATTCTTTGATCTTCAGTTAGAGGGAAGGAGGTGTCTTAGAAGTAGGGGAGCCTTACAAGAAGACTCCAAAAATTTGGGGTCATATACCAGTGTAGCGAGATTTCTCAAAAGAATTTGTAAGGGGCAGCTAGGTGGTGCAGTAGATAGAGCACCAACCCTGAAGTCAGGAAGACCTGAGTTCAAATGTAATTGCCTAAAGCAAAAAAAAAGAATTTGTAAGCTTGAAACCATTTCCTTAGTTGAGGGGCAAAGTTTATTTTAATTGTAATGCTATCAAAAGCGGATTGAATTCTAGAGTACTCAGCAGAGAAACAGAAGCAAGGAGAAATATTTATCCAGCTTTCTATCATTGACCAATTAATTCTATGGCTCAAGAATGGTCTCCATAATTTGGTTATCACTGACAAGATTATCACTATTGTCTCAAGAGTTTGGTCCTTGGGACTATCCTAAGACCAGAAGCTATCTGAGTCAGCAATGAATTGATTGGCCTTTTTAGAATCAGACAGATTGTTGTTCTTAGATTAGGAGTGTGGGAAGTCCCTGAGGCAGACTCCAAAGCCAAAAGATTTAGGATTACTAATTTATTGTTAGAACAGAAGCTTCCCCCTAAAATCAGGGGACCACAAAATCATGTTACATCATTTTCCCCTCTCAAGCAGTCATCCCCCAAATTCATTTGGGACAAAGGGATGGAGGTCTCATCTTCTGGAGCTGTTTCATGCTGATAAGGGATGTAGAGCTGGCCCTTTACCTCTTGGGGTCCAAACGAAGGGGAGGCAAGATGGTGGCAGCAGCATTCAAAAGGGTGCCTAGGGTCAGAATCGTTAATGGTATTCAGGGTGGACATATAGTTTGAAGTTCATAGCTTGGAGCCTGGAGGAAACAAATCTCATAAGTAGGTTAAAAATGCAGGAGCCAAATATGAGCAAAAAATAATAATTAAAATAATAATTAATTTTTAATAATAATTTAAAATAGAGTTAATAGGGACAATAGCCAAGAACCCCAGCCAAATGAAGGCTGGGAGAGGAATATGTGGTTATCATGAATGCCTCTCATCTAGCTAGATAGCTTTTCCTAGGATAAATACCAAAGAATGTTTTTTCCCAAATCCCTGCTTTTGTCTCCTTGAAGGGGTGGGGGCAGTGTTTAAAGCAGTGACATTATACACAATGAAAGGAGCATTCAGATGATCTAGGGTGCAAGCACCATAGTGTTTAAAAGAGGTTAAACATCATATAGAGAGTGAGATGGAGAATGGCAATAATAATTAATCTTAAATAGATTTGATTTCCTTTAGCAAAAACCTCTGAGTCTTAGAAGGGAAGCCTTTTATCCAATTAGTAAAGGTTACAATAAAACCCAAAAAGCAGGTTGAAGCCCCTGAGGGGGGGCATGTGTGTAAAATCCATCTGCCAGTCCTTTCCTAAATAGGTACCCCTACTCCAGGGAGGCTTCAGGATGGGGGGGATTAGCAGCTCTTTCAGAAGTACTTGGGCATAAACTGGGCATATTTGACAGGTCTGTTTAATTGTTTCTCCTTGCTAGTGACCAAGGAAAATAGGTTTCACAAGAGATTGTAGAGCTTATTCCCCCCTTCCCCCCCCCCCCCCCCCCCCAAGTGAGTAGATTGGTGTAGGCCATAGAGAAGTTTCCACTGGCAGGCCTTGAGATTCTGAATGTTAGTTCTCAGGAATTTATGAAGAAGTTTCAAGGAAGGTAGTATAGAAGCATTATGAGTGAGTTTGCCAGAATAATTTTAGAATGGATATCCTATAATTATTATTGTCACTAGGTTTTAGAATGAATGGAAAGGAGCAAAGCCTAAGACTGGAAAGATAAGAAGGTTGTAAAAGGTTTTTTTTTTGTTTTGTTTTGTTTTTTTGCTGAGACAATTGGGGTTAAGGGACTTGCCCCAGGGTTGCTCAGGTAGAAATTGTTAAAAGTGTCTGAGGTTAGATTTGAACTCAGGTCCTCCTGACTTCAGGGCTGGTGCTCTTACTACTACACCATGTAGCTGCCCCAATACCACCTAGCTGCCCCTGTGAAAGGTTTTAAAAGCCAAACAAAGTTCTTTTATTTGATCTTGGAAGTTTTTAGGGAACCACTGAAATTTTTTCACTAAGAGAGGGACATGGTTACATCTTTGTGCTGAAAGGTCCCTTTTGTTTGTCCATTTTGCTACACTGCTTTTTCTCTGTCTTTTGTACTTAATTAAAAGAAATGGCAAGGCACTTGGTAAATAAAGCTTGATAAAGCACTGGTCTTGGAGACAGGAAAACCTTAACCTCAGTTCAAAGCTGTCCTCAGACACTTAAGTTGCTTTATCTGGGGCAGATTTCTTAATGCTGTTTACCTTCGTTCCTCTTGTAAAGTGGGCTGGAGAAGGAAATAACAAACCACTCATTGTCTTTATCAAGGAAATCCCAAATGGGGTCACAAAAGGTTGGATATGACTGAAAGGACTAAACAATAAAAGGGATGGCACTTGAGGAGATGAGGGCAAGAAATACTTTTAGAAATAAAAATATTTTGAAAAAATATCAATAAAAATTTAATTAAAGGTCGGTCTTCTCAACCACCTGTGAAATCTGCACTATTCAATTTTTTCCCATTTCATTGATAAGGAAACTAAAACTCAGCTTACTTAAGGTCAAGTTCATTGCCCAAGGTGAATTCATTGTGTCAAAACCAAGATTTAAAATAAAAGAAAACTCTTCCTATGTTTACTTTAAACTGATACTCTGAAATCTTTGGTTAGAAGTTATGGTTGTGGTTTTAAAGCAAAAACAATAACAACAACAAAGACCACCCCACCTCCAAAACCTTCTAGAAGAGAAATTTAAAAAAAAGAACCGTTTTAAAAATTTCCTTATCAGTATGAAGACAATTTAAGCAATAAAAAAAATTTTTTGTTATTTAAAGTAAGTGCACAGTTGAATGGGGTTTATAAAGATTTTTCAGTAAGATTTCTATGAACATTATAATCAGTTGTAATGGAATTTGGCATATATAATTAATTTTATCTTGCAACTCACAGAATATGTATTCTAATTGGGTTTAGATGTACATACATTCATGTTGATTTTCCTAAGGTAAAATTTTCATATTATACTAAAGACTACTGAAATTTTAAAATGAAGGAAATTGATTTTTATTATAGAAGTAGCAGTTATCTATGCAACAGACTACAAAGTGTATGTTAGAAACATTAAATTACTGTTTTTTGTTCACATTGTACATTTGGTCTAAAGAAATGAGGTCCACTGTATCAGAGTCAGGAGATGGAATGTCATGTGTGAGGAACAGCCAGATCACAATTTCACTGGTTCATTGAGTATGTGAAATGAGGAGTGGGAAATCAGCATTTATTAAGTATCTCCTAATTGCTAGGTACTGTGCTAAGTGATTTAAATATGTTGAGTGATTTGATTCTCACAATGGCCTTGGAAATAGGTGCTATTATTATTTATTCAAATTTTGCTGTGGGGAAACTTAAGCAAACAGAGGTTAAATTGGCCAGGTCACACTTCACTTAGCTATGTATCTAATACTTTGTCTACAGAACTAAATGATGTGGCTGATGTAGATACCAGGAGATAATAGACATCAAAAGTTGTGACATGTGAAGAAGTTACAATGACCATTCTCTTTGGCAAAAGGTAGATTTATTTAGGAAAAAGGTTATAGACAAAAATAAAGGTGAATGGGATAAACTGGGTGCAGACCTCTCATAATTTGACATGTGCTCTAATTGTGACTTGATCCTTTGCGATAACAAATTGAGCTGTAGCTAACAGTTGCAGGTGTTCATTTGTCTTGGATGAACATTTTCTCTCCTATTCCTATTAGCATTTAAGTACTTGATGAGTAAAGAGTTCATTATTTACTAGTATTCTTTTGTTTCTGGGATAGATTTCCATGTTTAGAGTATAAACCTGGACTCCCCCCTGACAATGGGAGAAAAGGGTTGGGGAGAGTGCTGGCTTCTTCATTTAAGGTCTCTATAATCTTGTGCTTTGCAGTTTGCACTCCTCTATATACCACCTTGTCTGTTGGGAGTTGCCCTTTCTTGGGAGATTGTAATAACTACTTTTTTTGCTTTTTACCTTGAGTGTCTCTGATGTTAATTTGGATAAGGATCCCTGTCCCCCACAAAGGAGTACAATAGGGAGCACCCCATGAGGTTGGAGAATGTCCTTAGCTGGCAGGCTAAGTCCTGACAGGGACTTAGCACCCTAAAAGAGTTAGTAAACTCTAAGGAGAAGTGGGGTTGGGAAGCATAGTGGAGTTAGGGGAATACCACATATTAGGAGAAAGATATGGTAAGGCAGAGTGACAGTGAACGGACCCAAACGTGGGCAGTGAGTATGACATGGCCATAAATAGATTTTATAGGAAAAATTTAACTTCAGGGACATGGCTGGTATTTCTGACAGCACATGGCAAGGTGAGGCTGTCCAAGACCCCTACAGAGGGTAGGACTTGGAAGCTTGACATAATTTGGATTTCTGACTGGATGACCTCCCTAGAGAGTGGGACCATGGAACTAAACTGATTTCTATCAGGGTCTTATACCTGCTTGCCTCAAGGATCAATTCTTCAGTTTCTCTCTGCACACCATTCAGGGAATTGTCACTATCTACCTATCTGTCTCTGGGATAGTGTATTAGGCATAAGAGTATTACAAAGGGTCAGTTATTAATGACATTGAGTATAAACAGACTTTTAAATTTCATCCTAGAGGCAGTAAAGAATCATGGAGTTAATGAGTATGAGAATGACACAGTCTAGTCCTTGCTCTAGGAAGATTGATTTGGCAGCCAAATAGAGCATAGATTGCAATTATTCACATAAAACAGGAAGAGTAACCAGCATGTTGTTGCAGTGATCCATGTATGAAGTGATGGTCAAGAGTGATACAGTGTCAGAGGAGAAAAGGGGGCATGTATGAAAGATTAAAGAAGAAACAAGACGTGTTTACAGATTTGGAATGGAGGAAGGGAGAGAAGATAAGAGAATGTGGAAGCAATAATGACGCTGACTAGTTTATGAGACTGGCTGACTAGGAGGATAGTGACATCTTTAGTAATAGGGGAAGAGATAATACGTTCAGTTTGGGATATGCTGAGTTTAAGATGTCTATGGAAAATCCGATTTCAGATGTTTAGTAGACATTTTGAGATGTGAAACTGGGTTAGCAGAGAAATTAGAGTGAGGTGATAAAGTGGGTAGAGTGTCTGATCTGAAGTTGGGAAAAGCCGAGTTCTACTTAAACCTCAGATGCTTACTAGGTGTGTGACCCTGTCAAGTCACTTAATCATGTTTGTCTCAGTGTCCTCTTTTGAAAAATGAGCTGGACAAGGAAATGGTAAACCGTTCCATTATCTTTGCCAAGAAAACCCCAAATGGGGTCATGGAGATTTGGATACTACTGAAGCAGTTGAACTTTTAACAACAGAAACATTAAGAATTATCAACTTATATCAAACTGTGCATACCCTTTGATCCAGCAGTGTTACTACTGGGCTTATATCCCAAAGAGATACTAAAGAAGGGAAAGGGACCTGTTTGTGCACGAATGTTTGTGGCAGCCCTCTTTGTAGTGGCTAGAAACTGGAAACTAAGTGGATGCCCATCAGTTGGAGAATGGCTGAATAAACTGTGGTATATGAATATTATGGAATATTATTGTTCTGTAAGAAATGACCAATAGGATGATTTCAGAAAGGCCTGGAGAGACTTACAGGAACTGATGCTGAGTGAAATGAGCAGGACCAGGAGATCATTATATACTTCAACAGTACTATATGATGACCAGTTCTGATTGACCTGGCCATCCTCAGCAAGGAGATCAACCAAATCATTTACAATGGAGCAGTAATGAACTGAACCAGCTACGCCCAGAGAAAGAACTCTGGGAGATGACTAAAAATCATTACATTGAATTCCCAATCCCTGTATTTATGCCCACCTGCATTTTTGATTTCCTTCACAAGCTAAATGTACAATATTTCAGAGTCTGATTCTTTTTGTACAGCAAAATAACGGTTTGGTCATGTATACTTATTGTGTATCTAATTTATATTTTAATATATTTAACATCTTCTGGTCATCCTGCCATCTAGGGGAGGGGGTGGGGGGTAAGAGGTGAAAAATTGGAACAAAAGGTTTGGCAATTGTTAATGCTGTAAAGTTACCCATACATATAATCTGTAAATAAAAGGCTATTAAATTAAAAAAAAATAATTATCAACTTAGACATGACAATTAAATTCATGAGAGCTATTGAGAAGGGCTGTGGATAGACTCCATCCAGGTATTATTATTCCTATATTGTCTTGTGAAGATGTCCATACCCCAGAAATCTTATGTGAACCTTCCTCTCCTTGACTAGATTGGTCTTTCAGAGTTTCCTGAGGCTCAAGAGAACTTAAAATGATTTGCTCAGCATCACAAAATTAAAAAATATTTGTGGCCAAAGTTTGAAAGCAAGTCTTTTGTATTTTGATTTCATTTTATAGATTAGCAAACTGAGATTGGAAGATGTAGAATTATATCCAAGAATGTGCCTGTAGAAGTAGTTGGGAATGGAATTTGGGTCTTGGGTTGCCAACTATACTTCTTTCTTATCATAAATAAGTTGTCCTTTCTCTTCTTTTAGAAAACTCAACTATTTTGCCACCAAAGTGTGCAAACTTGACCATCATTTATAGCTCTGATTTTAGTTTTAGCTATTGATTGAAAAGCTGTAAATTTTGTCTCACTAGTTCTCTATGTTTTGTGGGATTTGCTCTCAGTGATGATTAAATCAAAAGATAATGATAATTCTGATATTAAGCAACACTTGCCTGATTATATTTCCCCTTGGAAAATTGAATCAATTGGTGGAATTCTGACTGGTTAATTTCATTTATATTATTCCCTGAGAAATCTTTTGACTTTTTCTCTTTATGTCATGTTATCTAAGAAGTTTCTTTTTCCTTTTTTTGATTGTAGATGTCATATGTAACAAAACTTTTGGAAACCTATTTGCTAAGTCTGTGGGTTTTGTTTGTTTGTTTTTTAAATCAAAGACTGATAAAATAATTCCCCTTTATAAAGCAGTGCATTAATGATGCATTTGTATAACCTTAAGTTGATCTTTAACTGGAACAGGAATTTTTGCTTTGTATCCATCAGTCATGTTTCAAAATCCCTGCCTTGAAAGACTACTTTATTATTCTGTTAATCACTGTTTTAGGCAGTGTAGAATCAACTACTTTATTGAAATTCTGATTACACCTGTCTAATGTCTTCTTGCCTGACTTTAGCATTTGGACATATATTAAAAAATTTCAACAAAATTATCAGGTACCTTACTTTTATGAGCCCATGCCTTTCTAAATTATACTTTTTTGAGATAGTCTATAATATTGTTGTTAGTTAAACTAATTTGCCAAATTTGATGTTTTTATTTGTATTTAAGTAAAACATTGTTAGTCTCCATCTTAGTAATCATATTTGGTGTTATGTTGTATTACTACTTAGATTTAGAGTAGTTAAACTGTATTCCTTGACATGTAGTTCCAAAAGATTTATAATATGAAAACTACTTCTGTAAGTTCAAATGTTTCAAATGTTTGCTACTTGTAACTGGTGTCTTATAGCAAAGTATCACACATCTGGATGATGTTCCATAAATGCTTACAAATTGATAATATTCTTTAGCTGAAATTTAGCTGATAAGTGACTCAATTCAGCATTACTGATTAATTAGGCACTGTGTATCCCTGTCAGTGTTATAGGTATAATAGAAGTATGAAAGAGATGATGTGTTAGCTATGTGGTAATGAGACTCACTCAGTGTTAATTATTTTATTTTGGGTTTTTAAACAAATTTACTCAAAATTATACATCTGGATCAGTATTTCTCATTTTTAAAATAACTCTTCTCTTTCTCTTTTTTTCCTTATTTATTTATTTCACAGATCCTACTATTGTTCAAAATGTTTTTTTGGATTTCTCCTATTTTTGAAATAATCTTTGGCATATTTTTAAAAGAATTCTTAATGGCAGGAAATCTTCTTTGAGAATGAATTTATATTTTTAAATAGATATGACTTGGAGGCAAGCCTAAAAAATAATGTCAATGATCTGAACACTGCAGTTTTTTTTTTTTTTAATTTTAAAATCAGATGGGGTGTTCCATTAATAATCAAGAGATATATAAATTTTAGAAATTCTGAGGTTCTGCCTCATCCATCAGATTGACAAACATGAAAACAAAGAAAAATGACGATTTTTGGAGGGGCCATGAGAGGCCAAGCACACTGATACAGTGTTGGTATTGTGAAATTGGCTAGTTGTTCTGAAAGGCAATTTCTGCCAGAAGATATAATTTTTAACTTAGCTCTATTGCTATTATGCTTAAACTTGAGATTTAAATAAGAGAAAAGATTTCTATGTGCAAAAATATTTACAGCATCACTTCTCACTGTAGAATAGCAAAATAAAGGGCTTATCCATTAATTGAGGTATGATTGAAAGTAGTATTTGTTAATGTAATGGAAAATTATGTCTTAAGAAATAATGAAATAATAAATTCAAAGACACATGGAAAAATTTCATGAACTAATGTAGATTAAAATTAGAGGAATCTGAAATGCAATGCTTATAGCATTATAAAGAAAACGAACTTTAAAAGACAATGCTGATTAATACTGTGAACATAACTCCAAAGGACTGATGATGAAGCTTGCTGCCTCCACCTTCTTCTGACAGACTTGAGCTGCAGAATGAGATATGACCATTATGTTTTCTGTGACTTTTTATTTATCACAATGGAAGATTTTTTTTTTTTTAATTGGCAATGGAACTATTTTTGGAGAGGTGCTGAAGTAGTGTTAATGATGTAAGTAAGAAAAGAAAGGATCATTGAAGCATTTTAAGGCTTGGAAGGAAAAAACAGATAAGAGGATAGTTTTTAAAAATGTAAAACATTTATTTCATTGTGCTTTTTTTTTTTTTAAAGCAAGGGATTTTTATTGATTTGTGGAATTGTATGCAGTCCTTTCCCTTTTATATAGAGGAATCTTACTATGTCAAGTCATATTTGTCAAGAGTAAATTACAAAAGTATAAAAATAATTTTCCTTAAAAAAGAGGGAAAATTTTTTTGTTCAGATTTAACCTGATACTACTTGACATTTAAGCCAGTTCCTTTAGAATTGGAAACTATTTTCTTGGTTTAAGATAAAAGTGACTTTAGGTGGCACAGTGGATAAAGCAACCATCTTAGAATCAAGAGAAACTGAATTCAAATGTGGCCTCATTCCCTGGGCAAGTCCTTAATCCCAATTACTTCCTGTTGGGAGGTAGGGGACTAAAGAGACTTTAAAAGACTTTTTAAAACTCACTTAAGACTAAAAAGAGATTTTATCTATTTTTTTTCCCTTTTAGGACAATATGAAAATTCTAGAACAGCATGGAAAGCATGAAATAGTTCATAAACTTTTTTGTGCAAAGATATCTTTAGCAATCCAAAGAGGCCAGTGGACTCCTAAGAATATATTTTTTTAAATTAATATAACCAAATGCAAAGAATTGCAGAGGAAGCTAATTATTTTGAAATAAAATTAAATCTTAACAAAAAAACAAACAAGTACATGTATCTTGGATCTAGAACTCCTGACACAGAGGATACATTTAAGAAATTATCATGCCATGCAAAAGGATGGAAAATTAGGTCTTCAGCCTATCAAAGTGAATCATTGGCATGTGCACCCTTAGCTAATGAGTTTTTCCTCTTCAAAGCAAACAATATCTGCTTAGTTACCACATTTTGAAAATATTATGATTAGCATTTGTTTCCTAGTCTACTACTTAAGCTTTTGAATTATTCTTACTATGAAAACCAGAAATTCTTTCCAATGCCACATAATCATTTGATCAGTTTCCCTAACAGAAAAACTACTGATTTTGTTTTTATACATATCATTTGGATGTACAGATGATTTCTTTTTGTGTGCCAAACCAGTTCGTTTATTAGCAGTGTATTTATTAGCTATATCTTTTAAAGAATGAATCCAGAACTCTCTGGAGTTGGGCAAGGAAATTTTTAATAGTAAAATTGACTTGCTGTTAGGCAATTTTTTTTTTTTTTCAAGAAACTTCCTCCTTCCACTTTTTCTAGTTGTGGCTAGAGTGAATAGTACTTCAGCCACCTAATTATACAAGTGAAAAATGAAAGAAAGTGAAGTGGTTCCCAATAACACATTAGAAAGGCTGAACTAAAAAAAAAAAAGATTTCATGTCAAGTGAGACAAACTCTATTGCTTCACAGAACCACTTGTCCTTGGCACCAAGAAAATTAGATTCTTAATATCTTAAAAACAGAGTGCTTTTAAGATTCATCCACTGTACATTTAAGCTTTCTTTATATCAGAGATAGGAAGCCTTTTTTTCTATCAAGGGCTACTGCCTCAGAAGAGAAGAATAATCTATCAAGAGCCATACACAACTGAAAGAAAATTTTTTTTTTTTTTTTGCACAATAAGTCCTAACCTTCAATCCTGCTAAAATTAATGTCAAGTGACATAAAATTTTAGTATAGAAGATTTATGTTCACTTAAGGAAAAGGTACATCAGCATACAAAGGTTGGGATTTTTGGGGGGGAAGGGACAGAACTTTGGCATAGATGATTTTGAAATTGAATAGTCAATTAAAACTGCATTTTTAAAAGCTAGAACTTCATTTGAATTGTGATTATCATCATAAGTTATTACCTAATATTTTCTTTTGAAATTCTGGTTATTTCATCAAAACTGAATCATATTAGTTTTAAATGTAATAGCTAGTACAGACTGGAACTTTTTGGTAGGATATTAATGCTTTAACCACAACAGTATTCTTGCCTCTGGATACTTGCCAGATCTCAGCAAAATCAAGCCAAGTTTAGCCCTAACTTGGGTGGTAATGCAGGACCCCTGCTATAGGTCCTGTATCTTTCAGAGATAAGTTAATTTGATAATTATATCTAATACCTTATAATGAGAACTTACATTTAATATTGAATTGTCTTTTCATTTTTTAGTTGATTCTTCCCAATATTTCCCCAAATCCCTCCTTTGTAAATAAGGGAAAGGAGAAAATAAAACCTCATTTTATCCATTGACCAAAAGAACAATGAAAATAAGGCCAAATGATTTTCTTTTATGTGAATTGCATCAATGTAAAAGTCTTAAAGAGTCAGAAGATTTAGGTAGTTTGCTACTAATCAGTTATGTGACCTTTAGTGAAGCAAGGCACTTCTTTGAAATTCATTTTCCTTTATCTTTAAATAAAAGCTAAATTACCTTAAAGGTTTTCCTAGCTTAAAATTGTCTGATTCTAAGGTGGGAATGGCTTTTTAATTGTTGATATTAGTTTGGTTATCTTTTATCTCAATTAAGTTCAGTAAACTTTGATGCCTATGGTTGTATTCTATAAAGGAGAAAAAAGAACCATAGAGAAATGGAGATCTTTTTTGAAGATTAGGATTTACCAGAATATTCAAGTGAGATTTATTAAAGACTAAAGGGAAAGATATGGTTAGGATCTAAATTAGTTAATCTGAAATGTTAAGGTTTTGTTTTTATTTCT
Source organism: Sarcophilus harrisii (assembly GCF_902635505.1). Classification (NCBI taxonomy): domain Eukaryota; kingdom Metazoa; phylum Chordata; class Mammalia; order Dasyuromorphia; family Dasyuridae; genus Sarcophilus; species Sarcophilus harrisii. Next base: position 138,590,432 of record NC_045427.1, on the reverse strand, counting down.
ATTTTTATAAAAAAAAATTTTTTTTGTTCATTGTTATTATGTGTCGCGTTCCTTTTAATATGTTTGTTTCAGTCCTTCAGTTAATTAACTTTTGTTTCTCCAGTCTAGAATTTTATTTCAACCACTTGCTGCTTTTTGTACTTCGAATGTTAGCTCTCATAAGTAGTTAATTTCCCCAACTTTTATGTGAAGATTAAAGATTAACTTTTTATAAAATAGTTTGACTTAGTTCCTAGAGTAAACATTGTTGTTTTTGAGATTGGATTCCAAGGAATATAGTGACTCCTAATTTTTATCCACTCTACAAGAAGCAGTTAATTTGGGAAAAGGGGGGGGAAAGTGCTGAATTGGGAATTCTTAGGACTTTGATTCTGATTTTGGCTATAAAAATGGCGATGTATCTTTGGGAAAAGAAATTTTACATGTATAAAAGGGACTAAAAAGAATTTACCTGTAAATTGTCTTGTATAGGTCTGAGTTCTAATTAGCTTCAGGCACTTACTGGTTATGTGATCCTGGGAAAATTACTTGACCTCAGTCTACCTAGTTTTTCCATTTGTAAAATGATGGTAATAATAGCACTTATTTTCTAAGAGTGTTGTGAGAGTAAAACAAGATGATATTTTTAAAACACTTTGAAAATTAAAAATTCTATATCTATATAAATCTATATCTATATCTGTCTTTCTATATAAATTCTGGTTATGATAACCAGAATAAATGTGTGTAAATATGTATACATACACATATATACATACATGCATAGCTGTGTGTGTGTGTATACATATATATATGTATATATATTTATAGGCTATTCTTTGAGTACAAGATATCAGATTGTGGTTCTGAAAACAATGTATGAATATGAACTTAAAATACCTAAATTAATGGAGGTCCCCCACCAAGAATCCTTTTCTTTTTATAGGCTGATTATGCTTAAATCTAGTAAACGTCTAGTAAACAACAAGAGAGGAAAAAAAAATTTTTTTGATCGTTTACCTGAATAGTTGAGTTAGTTTGTACTACATTAGGAAGCCATTTGCAAGAAAAGAAATGAATCACTATTGTCACTTCTTTCTGCAATTGAACAAATGACCAAGCTTTTACATTTCTAACTCCTCAACTTAAAAAAAAAATTACTCCTATTCAGTCATTTCCATATTTCCCAGCATTTGCTTATGAAGATATTTTTCTTTTACCTTCATCCTATTCCTTTTTTCTCTCCACTTCCCTTAACACCCCATCTTCAACTTTTCTCTTTTTTCATTTTTTCTCTATTTAACTCTAACAGTCTGGATTGAAGAAACAATATTGGCATTTAATCAAAAACATGATCTCATTGCTTTCAGTGGCTTAGAAAAGAAATATTTTAGAGCAGTTGAAAGACTTCACTCTGGAAAGCAGCTACTGCATAAATAAGTATCTTGGTTCCCAGCAAAGCCTTGAGTAACCTCTTTCCGTCTTTCTCCATGTTTTTTTCTCTTTTTATTTCCTGTTCATTAAATGATGGCTGAAGTTAAACTTCAGCTAGACTTTCATATCTATATCTCTGATTACTGTATTGTTCCATAGTCTTTCTGTCCTTTTAGATTTTGCATCCTGTTCTCTTTAATTTTTTACCAGCACTTCTAGTGCCTTCCCTTAGTTGATTTGCTCTGTATTACTGAATTGTACATAGTGGTTTGCCAAGTAGTCTCTCCATTAGAATGTGGCCTCCTTGAAAGTAGGAATTATCTTTTGGTTTTCTTTGTTTTCCCAGCCCTTAAATTTAAGTTTACTGACTGACATTTCCATTGGATCTTCTCTACACTATGAACTGAAGAAGTCTCTGATATACTGTGAATCCTAACAGAGAGAAATTCTTTAGTTTTTGTCTTTGTACCTTAATGTCTAAAAGTAGTAAAAACTTAATTTAATGCTTGTTGATTGATTATTCAAATTCAGATCTATCTTACTGTTATGATATAATGCATATCCTTTCTTCTTCACAGAAATTTTGGGGTAAACTTTATAAAATGCCTTATTAAAATCAAAAAATGTTATGTCTATTTTGTTAAATCTCTAAATCTCTAAGATCTCTAGTCTCTTAAGCTTAATTTTTATATTCCACATTCAACCACTTATTACATTCTGTCATGTCTTTGTAATACAGTCAGCCTTTTTTTTTTTTTTTTTTTTTTTTTTTTTGCCACAGTGAATTACTGAAAACTACATTGGAAAATAAAATCACCAAAATCAGTTTGACCTCTCTATGATTTTGATTAAGTATAAATTTTAAATAATCAGTTTTGATTGCCAGATACTGACTTTCTATTAGAAAACTATCTATTCAGCCTATTTCTCTCACTTGGCCAGGTACATTTTATATTTTAGTTTTTTGAGAAAGAGAGCAGAGAAAGCCATGTTATTTTATCTGGTTCTATTGTTTTTTTTGTTTTTGACACTGAATGTATTGACAAAATAAAGAGATAAAAAACAAGACACACTAGTCATAGCTTTCCAGTACACCATCAAATGACAGGCTTTGTGCTAGCTGGAAGTATATCCTTCCAAAGGGGTAATAATCAGAAATCAAGAGGCATTAAAAAACATCTTAATGCTAAAGGCTTTCTATTCAGAGTAATCAGAAACAACTTTTGGATGTGAACTGTTCCACTAATAGATCATTATAGCGGGAAGGAACTTTAGAGTTCATCTAATTTTATTTTATAGATGAGCGAACTCAGGACCAGTAAGGTTATGATTTTTCTAAAATGTTGTTAAAGGGATCGGTATCTAGAGAACAAGATCATATTTTGAGTGCTGGAAGAAAACTTAATAGATACAATCTCTCATTTTACCAATATTAAATATATATAACACTGATCTTATGCCTTAAGTTTTACAAAGTGCTGTACATGGGTCATTTCATTTGATTCTCACAATAGCCTTGTGAAATAGGGACATAGGGCACTACAAGGAAACTGGACCAAGAGAGGAAAAGTGACCAATCTCAGTTACCTTGCTAGTAAGGGAGGAAGAATTTGTCACAGAGTAATGCTTAATTAGAAAGCATCTTGGTTCTTTGACCATTTCTGACAGGAAGCAGGTAGTCTACCAAATTTTTCCTCTTGTTTCTACTCCTAGTTTCTTGCTGGGGCACTAGAAGGATTTCAACAAGTAAATTAAGATTTCACTAGTAAATTCTGAAGCCTAATCCAATAATTTCTATAAACGTTATTTCAGTTGTGTCCGGGAATTAGAAGTTTTCTAAGAGTTTCCTTTTATAACAGTATCACATTGCATACTAATCAGATAATTGTCAACTATACCCTACATTCCTTGGAGCCATATTGCTTTCTTTAAGTACATTACACTGGTACTACCTCTTTGGTACCAGCTTTGCCATGAGTTTTCCATTCCTCGTGAATAAAAGAGGTTTGGGAGAGCCTTGGCTGAACAGGTTGCTGGCCAAAGACCCTAATATAGGCCTCCTTTCAAGGCAGGAATGATGCTTCTACATGTTTTTCTAACCCTCCTCTATGTCTAATGTTTTAGGCATAGAGGTTTAAAGATTAAGGGGACAGACAAGCACTGTAATGTTTTCCCTTTTGCTTTTGGAAGACAGCATGGGCCAGTGGAGAAAGCATAATATAATTTTTTAAAATATTAGCTATATTTGAGTAAAATAGAAAATTATTTTAAGTGGAAGCCAATGTTGGAGTAAAAAAAAATGTTCCTGTGGACAGTTTAAAAGTAGAAATTTTAGAATCCATTGACATAAGTTATTCAATTAGGGAAATAAAAAGAAATCTAGGGATGATTGAAAGGGAGAGAAATTGGGAATAGAGATACTGATGAAATTGTTGTTTTAGGAAGAAATAGTCAATTCTTGATAAGTTCTTTTTCTCCTCTTAAGTTTGTTATCTAGCCAAGAGGTTCTTTATATAATGACACATTTTGATGTAAATGTTGATATTAATATATATAAATACATATATGTATAACTTATGTTTTCTTTTAATTATGTATCAGAAAAGGGGGAAAATAGTGATTATTTCTTTTTACCCCCAACAATTCTTTTTTACCAAGGTGGAATGAGAGAAATTTGTTGACCATGAGTCTTGCTCCGGCCCTGGAATAAGTTCCTTCTTTCCCTTTGCTCCCCATCATTTTGGAAAAGAACAAATAGGATAGGGAGAATAACTTGTGCTTGTGCAACCATAGTGGCAATGTAGCCGCCATCTTCTCCTCTCCAGACGACCATTTCATTCAGTTCCTGCTCAGTCTCTTATTCACTAAAGGACAGAGACAGAAAGGAGCATATAATATCCTCAAGAGGCAGCAGTAGGTAGTGTGTGTTCTGACAAATAAATAGAATGTGGGAAACATATACAAAGATGGCAGAAGGATTTCAAATTGCACAAATTGGTCCAGAGTCTCCTACATTTAGCCATGCTCTGTCTGCAAAAGAAAATTCTTCTGAAACTTGAGCAAAGAACTCATTCTTGTTTTAGAGGCTCATGGAAGGGAGGTTTTGTTGTGTAGTTTTGTTTAGGGTCTTCTGACCAGAACCTCAGAGCAAGGGAGGAGCCTGTTGCTTTAAAAGAGAGCTACAAAGGATGGTTCCATAATTACCCGGGTCTCAAAATGTGTATACATATTTTTAAGTCTACTTTTTATTTTGGTGCATACCCTTCGATCCAGCAGTGTTTCTATTAGGTCTGGATTCCAAAGACATCTTAAAGGAAGGAAAGGGACCCAATGTGGCAGCCCTCTTTGTAGTGGCTAGAAACTGAAAATGAGTGCATGCCCATGAGTTGGAGATAAGTTATGGTATGTGAATGTTATGAAAAATTATTGTTCTATAAGAAGCAATCCAGGATGATGATTTTAGAGAGGCCTGGAGAGATTCAACTGAACTGATGCTAAGCAAAGTGAACAGAACCAGGAGATCATTTACATGGCAAGATCAATATTATAAGAAGATCAATTCTGATGAACTTTCCAACAATGAGTTGATTGATGCCAGTTGATCTTGTAATGATGAGAGCCATCTACACCCAGAGAGAGGACTATAGGAACTGAATGTGGGTCACAACATAGCATTTTCACTCTTTGTGTTGTTCACTTGCTCATTTTCTTTCCTTTTTGATCTTACTTGATCTTACTTTTCTTGTGCAGCAAAATAATTGTATAAATATGTTTACACATATTGGATTTACATATATTTTAACATGTATAGCATGTATTACTGCCATCTGGGGAGGGGGTGGGGAAGGAGGGGAAAATCTGAAACACAAGACTATGGAAGGGACAATGTTGAAAAATTATCTGTGCATGTTTTTAAAATAAAAAGCTTTAAAAATTATTTTGGTATGTTGAAAAAGGATAGCTTGGCAAAGAAGTTTTAAGCAGAGTACCTCTAGAATTTTGAGTGGAAAAGTTCTGTTCAAGCAGGTGTCTTAATAAAAAAATGCCTTCTATTTATAATTCTGTATAGTTAACAGCAATTCTGATATTAGTTTTTCCCATTTAAGTCAAGCAAATAAACCTGAAATAGTTTTTTCCCCCCCAGAATTATCCATGGAAAAGTGAACAGTTTGAGGTTCCAGATTTTTAGACTTAGAAGACAAGGTTTTGAATTGAAAATTGAACTTTAAAGAAACAGCAAGTCCTAGCCATCATCCTATATATAACCTTTTGGGTTCTTAAGTCTTTTAGAGACCTATCTAGTAGTTTGCCATAAACCTTTAAATACATGTTTTGACCTTGTCATTGAAAGCCTGCTTATCTAATGTATAGATGACATAGAACTGAGAATTAATGCATTTGATAGATGACAGAATCAGTATTTTAAAAGATTTTGACAAACTAGAAGAATGGTCTCAATGGACCAAGATAAAATTTAATAGGGGATAAATACATTTTTTTTACTTGGGTTTAAAAAATTCAGCTCCTGGAGGACAAAATCAAGGTGGCTTAATAGCTGCTATAGACTTAGGCATTTTAATTGATTACAATATAAATATGTCACCTGTGTAACATGATTACACTTTCCGAAAAGCAAACAAAAACTATGACCTTTCCTTAAGAATTTAGTTTTGTCATTGTCTGTATTCTTTTTATCAATATATATGCTTCCCCTTTGTTATTTTATATAGATGGTTTTTGAGAATTGCTGTGGCTAAAACATTTATTAGCATCTGTCTTTTTCTAATCTTTGTTAGGCTAGTCCTTGAGCAAGAGACATAGACCCAAAATCTGGACTCAGAGTCTTTCCATCTAGAGTAGTAGAGTACAGTAGCTTTTGTCAAAGCTTATTTTCTTTGACCATAATGATTGAAAACCTAAGTTCACTTCCATGCTGTGATGAAAGGTAACGAACTATAGTTTAAAGCAATTTTAAACTTTATTAATAGAAGAATAAAATCCAGTATAAAGATGATAATATTGCTTTGCCACTAGAAATTTGTTCTGGATAGCAATTTTTAAGAGTGATATTGATAAGTTGAAGTAGATAGGTATAAAAGAGATTATTATGGTTATTAATGTGGAATTTGTCATATGGGGAAAGGTGAAAGATAAGTCACTTTATTTTAATATTACCTCCTACTGATGTACTTACAGGCTGTTCTAATAATGTATCAATTTTCCCAGCTTTACAAATCTATGGTTTGAAGTTTGAAGGATCTACCTTTTTCATTTCTTTGAAATCAAGACATTTTCAGTTCTAGTTTTTCTTCCTTGATTTTCAGAGGTGAAAATTCAGAGATGAATTCAGATGAAATGCAGACAGAATATTTTGAGAGAATCATGAGGAGAGCACAGATAATCCTTGTCTCAATAGTCAGTGGACATTTATTAAATAAGTGTCTGCTTTATGCTAGGCACTGTGCTCAATTCTGAAAATAGAAACACAAAAATGAAAAACAATCCCTTCCCTCAAGGAGTTTACAGTCTGATGGAGAAAGCCCACATAAAAAGAAACTGAAAAGCAAATGGGGAAGGATGAAAGTACCTAATAAAGAGGAATAGTGGGAAAATAAGATAGGTCCCAACATAGACTAGTGAGAAACGAGATGTTTTGAGGTAAGCTCTGTGTGGAATTAACTGAGTGAAGACACTCTTATGGGAATATAGCCTTAAACTATAATTGTAACTTAAGACTTTATAATAACAAATAGAGATATAGCTAAAAGTTACAGGTGTGTATGCCCTCCTGGTTTCCCACCACCTCTTAATTAGCATTTAATTACTTCTTTGAAAAGTGATAGTGCCTTTGAATTCTCTTAAGAGTTTATTACTTGTTCTTTTGTTTCTAGGTTAGATTTCTGGGATTAAATTATAAGCCTGGACTACTGAAAACTATGGGAGACAAGGTGAGGGGAGGGAGTTTCTGGGGTCAGTCTATTTTATCTGGTATTTTGCAGTTTATGCTTTTCACTTCTTCGCTGACAAACACCTTGTCAGATGGAAGATACCGTGCGAGATCTAATAAATCCCTTTTTGCTTTTTCTTACTTTGAGAGTCTGATGGTTTTTATACCTCTACTGTCCCACACAGGGGGACTTTCTTTAATTTCTTTCTTTAATTAATGTTGTGGAATTCATGGCTCACCCCTCCAATCAGATACTGTAAAAGATAATCAGGAAAAGTCTCTGTAGAGAAATCTGCTAGCTGAACAGAAACTAGTAATGAGCTAAGGATTCCAAGAGATTCTCAGTAAGTTGTTTTTATTCAACCCCAAAGCACTTCTATGTTCAAGACTTTTGAAGTATCCTTATTTTACTGTAATCTGTAAACTTTTCTACTTTTTTTCTGCTGTCCTTTATATAATCCCACTCTTCTTCTGCACTGTGACCTCCAATCTCTAAACACTCCAGTTTCTCTTGTACTACTCACTTTCTCCTTTTCCTGTTTACTGTCTTCTTTTGATTCCCTAGCCCACTTTTTGTATCACCAATTATACACAACCGGGTCTCAGCCTGGCATCATTCCTGCCTTGTATCACTTCTTTTACACATGTGCTGCTGAATGCAGGTGGAGAAAAATCATTCAGTTGTTTTGAGTTTAGTATGAATTTATGTTATAAAACCCAATTAGACTTTTGCTGCTATTAGCAATACTACTAACATTTCACTATCTCACTATCCCACTATCCATAATGGCCCTTCCAAACCTTTTTATTCCTTCTCAAATCTACAGTGGCTCCTAGGCCCCTCCCTACTCTTTTAATTGAGCACTTTACCTCCAATTTTATAGAAAAATGAGACCATTCGTCATGAATTCAGTCTTTTCTTCTTTACATACTCATGTCTTCTGCTACTTTCTCATGCTTTATACCTTTCTCATATGAAATAGTCATATTCTTTACCAAGTCCATGTTTTTCAAGTGATCCCATCTCATCTTATTTATGTCCTCCAAAATAAAACCCCCTTTATCATCCCCATTTTCACTTATATTTTCCTTTTTAAAAAAATTAATTTATTTTTAACATGTTATATTTTTTTTGAGTTTCAAATTCTCTTTCCTTCCAGCTCTTCCCCTGTCCATTGAAATGACAATGAATGTGAAGTCACACGAAACATTTTCGTATTAGACATGTTGCAAGAAAGTCTTCACTCAATTCATTAGATTGCTTGCTAAAAGTGAATAACATTTTTTATCATGAGTCTTTTGAATTGTCTTGAATTATTGTATTGATGAGAGTAGCCAAACCTTTCACATGTGATCATTACATTATTGTTGTTCCTATGTACAATATTCTTCTGGTTCAACTCACTTTACTTTGTGTAACTCTTGCCAGGTTTTTCTGAAACCATCCTGCTCATCAGCACAGTAGTATTCCATTAAAAACATATACCAATACTTGTTTAGCCACTTAAAATCTCACCTTCTTGAGGAAGTTTTTTCTAAACTCCTTAATTCCAATTTGTCTTTCCTATTTGTCTTGTACATAACTTGCTTGATGTATATTTGCATGTGTTCTCCATTAGATTATAAGCTTCTTGAGTGTAAGATTTTTTTTTCTTGTCTCTTTTTAGTGTCTAGCATATAATAGGTAGTTATTATAAACTAATTGATTGATTAAGATTAAAAAATTTGGAATTAACTTGGAATTCTGTTGAATTCATTAAATATTGGGGTACCAGTGGATAGAATACCTGACCTGAAGTCATGAAAGACACATCTTTCTGAATTCTAATGTGGCCTCAGACACTTACTAGTTATGTGACCTTGAATAAATAATATAGCACTGTTTGCCTCAGTTCCTGACCTGTAAGATGAGCTGGAGAAGAAAATGGCAAACCACTGCAGTATCTTTAATAAGAATACCCTAAATGGGATTGTGAAGAGGCAGACATATTGAAAACCAACTCAAGGACATCTGCAAGGCATTAAATTTACTAAACATTTGGTACACAAATAAGAAAATGAAAGATCATGCTTATTCTCAAGAAGCTTATAATTTAATGAGGGAAAAGAACCTAGAAAAGGAAGCTGAAAAGCAGGGAGTTAGGAATATGCATTAGGATGTATGAATTTCTGTGGAATGGTATTGAAATCAAGCAAAGATGCTGATGGAACATGAAGAGTTCAGTTCCAGCATTTTATAATGTTTTCTGAGAAGGTTAGGTCTACTCTGTAACTCTCCAATCAGGAAAGAAACTACTGAGAATATTCAGAAAGTGTTGAGTATTAAAAACTGAATCCATCACTGTGATAATGAAAATGCAGTTGATTAGTTTATTTGGTTGGGACATGATATTCTCTGGAATCAAACTAAGAATAGTTGCTTATGGATATTTATCTAACTCTAGATAAGGTCTACAAAATTAAGGTGAAATATCAACTGTAGCTCCAGTGTTTACTGGTTACCTGGCTCTTTCTGTAAATCTACAACTTGAGATATTTGCTATAACTGTGGTGTTTGATGAACCGTTTTCCTCTTTTACCTGTTACACTTCTTCCATCTTCTGATGTGTATATACATCATCTATTTTTTTCCTGCTTTTTCTGCTTCTCTCATGTGTCCATCCTATCTAGCTAATCAAAACCCTATTTCATGTAGTTTAAAACCGCTACCCAGGACTTCATCGTTGATTATTTGCAGTACTGATTTTTTTTCCTTCCATTGTGTCCTTCCTACTTTCAAAGCAAATGTCTCTGGCAATGTCATAAAAACTGCAAATATTTTTAATGAATTTTTTTAGTTGTTGTTGCAATCATTAAGCATCATCTCAACTGTTATACGGGGATGCAAACATAAATGATCCTGTTTCATTGATTTTTTTTTTTTTATCATTCTGGGTTCTTCACTTGATTCAACTTCCTAATCTAGGCAACTAAGTGAAAATCAATTCTTAGACATGCAGTCTACTTGCTTATTCGTTTAACAGCTGTATATTCTGAGTACTAAGAGAATAGCTTATACCTTCAAAGAAGGAGAATAGGATAAAAATATTTGATAAAGATCTAAAAATGTAAGCTTTACTTTCACAAGAATAAATAGTTTCTATTTGTAAACTATGCTTTGAGGGACTTTTGGTGGGAAGAGGAAGGACGATCAGTTAGTTTTATAGCTGAAGTGGTATAAGCTATAAAGTATTTAAGTGGCTCAGGGTAATATGAGTCCGTACAGTATTTTACCTGGTACTTACTTACAGAGAGACTAGCAAATACATAGCTGTGGGATTAATGTTGATTTTTTTTACTCAAAAGATGGATAAACAGCATGTTTAGTAGAGTTTCTGTCCTTTTTTTCCCTTTTAAGTTCAGTGTTTCTTAAAGCAGCAAAGAAAGTTACTAATATGGTAGCATCCATTAAAAATGAAATTTAAATGCCGGAAGTCAGGAAATGCAAATATAAAAGGTTTCTAACTTTACCCTGAACCCTTTATATATACCATTGTTCATTATTAGACACTTTAGCCTGTCTAAATGTATATAATCATATGCAATATGTACATATTAAAATGAGAGTTTTTGACTTCAACATTTCCTGTCTTGTCTCTAATTTATAATATTTAACAGAGTTATTTCTCTTTTCATATAGTAATTTAAAACTGCTAGTGATATGAGTCACTAACATCTGGCATTCAAATTCCAAATGACAGACTTAATTTTTAAAAATCTTTGTCTGGACTGTTTCAGATGAAGTCTATTTGGAAAGGTTCTGAGTTTGTATGCAGTCAAAAAATTAGTAGATCCAAGTCAGAAAATATGTATCTCTTTCTCAGTTTACCACTGATTTGAATTATTTTTATATAAGGTTAGCCATTTAGTTTTTAGGAATCTTTTTTCATTTGTAAAGTGGTTATAGAACTGGATGGTAGGTATTAAAGTACACTGAGAATATATGATTAAACTTGAATATTTCCCTTATTGCTATTGTGAATTAGATAGACCGGAAGTGATTTCTTTATTAGCAGTATGTATGTGCTAAACACTGTGCATATCATATATAAGATATGAATTTTTTTCTCATAGAATTGATATTCTTAAAAATAAGATAAATAGTAATTGGATAAAGTTAGATGTTTCAAAATAATCAGCCATGTTACATTATAATAACTGCACTTTTAAAATGTTTTTAGGTAAAAGCAATACATTCTAGGTAGAAATATTATGTATTAAAAGTTAGAGGCTTTTGGGTAAAACTTAACCTGCTTACTTTTTGTCATACCACTGGAGACCTTAGTCACTTGGCTGTGCATTTCTTTTGTTCTTTTGGTTTTCCTCTTCATCCTGGGCATTATCCACTTTGCTTTTACTGTTCGTTTACCCTGTAAAAGAAGACTACTAGAGGGCATACTTGGGAGGAGCTAAACCACAAAGTTCTATATACCCTGGACCCATGTATCCTCATTCCTATTGCAATTAGAGGAAAAAGCCAAACTGCATTTTTTTGTTATCTTTTAGAATATTGAACAGCCTGCCTTCTCTCTTATCTTTGCAGATTCATTGGACTTATGTTTCTGCACTTCCTACATAAAGCCAAACTTGACCTTCCCTGTTTCCAGCATGTCTAGAATGTTCTCCCTTTTTCCCTCTACATCATAGAGTTCACTCTTTATCTTTTTAGGAGTAATTCAGGCACCATCTTTCTGCTAGTGTCATCCCTTTCAGACTACCTTGTTTTTTTGTTTTGTTTTATTTTTCACTTCTTGGTGTAGATTTCTATTTATTTTATGTTTTTGCTGTATATGTGTACTTATTATTTCTCCCATTGGAATGTTACTTATACCCAGGATTTGCTACATTCCTTGTCCTTGATTCCCTAGTGACCACAGTGAGTGTCTGATAGTAGGCTATTTGATTTTTGATTCTGATTGAAGCGTAACACTGTGACTGCTGTATAACAACCCTAACAGCAATCATATCTCTGAGGAGGTAAGCCACAGTTTTCCAGTTACTAGCAGCTTTCTCACTCCTGAATATTCCTTGGCTCTAAGATCTTCCCCTTCTCTCTTGGTGAGTTCCTCCTGGAGTAACTGTTTTGAGGAAATGTCATGCTCTCATTTTTCTTCTGGCTGTGCTCCTGAGACTCTGTACTTTTCCACTATCTCACTCCTATATCTCCATTAGCTTTTCAGCTCTCAGATATGTGTTGACTTCCTCCATTTGAATGTAAGCTCCTATTTTTAATTTTCCTTGTATTTGTATTCCCCGCTTTGCACATGTTTGGCACATAGTAATCACTTAATAAAGATTTTTTGACTTGACTTCTTGTATCCATATTCACCTAGGCCAGAAGGTTTAGCATTGCTGCACTACAATATAAGTACTATATATACTATAAGTATTTTGATTTGTATTGGTTCTTCCTATTTATCATTGATTCCATGCAGCTTATCCAACTTTTTTTTTTCATTATGCCTTACTGCCTTTATTCATATTAAACATTCATTCACTTTCAATGTCACTTATTGAGATGATGATTATTCTTTTTTGAAAGAATAGAATTTCATTCTGAAGTATTTGGTGACTAATACACATTAGGAGAAGAGTATTTGATTTATAACGTCCTTACAGTCTGTGATTAATGCCTTACTTTAAGATTTCTTGGTTTGTGATGTCTTAATAAAATCAAAATCAGACTGTTTGTAGCAGAAGGAACCTTAGAAGTCATCCAGATAAACCCAATTTAACAATGAGAAAATTGGGCATATTTTGCTAATAAGATTTTTTGAAAGAGGGAAGCAGTAAAGGGAAAGAGAGAAAAAAAGAGATTAATTGTACTAAAGTGGTGGTAAGTAAAAAAAACACTTTATCTTCAAGAAATTCAGCTTTGCCTTCTTTCTGTGGGGTTGGGGCTGAACTAACAGTGTATGTAACAATGGGTACGATGAGTATTAGTCTACTTTTCATTTCCATACTTCACTCTGGGAACATTTGTAATTCATATTCTCCTTCATTGATCTCTTAAGTAGATATAATGCTTAATGTCCTTGTTGGGGAGGGAGACTCGGTGTTGGATATTAATTCTATTCACCAACACTTCCAGCTCCTTTTTAAAAACACGAGGACTATTATTATAGGAGTTGATGTTCTGTTGTGGAGATATGATGGATACACAAATAAGTAAATAACATTTTAATTTGGAGAGTGGAAAAACAGGGAAGTTTACGTAAAAGTGTTTACATCTTGCTTAAAGACTTTTTAAAGCTTTAATTCAATCTTGAAAACAGATAAGGATTCTCAGGGGTAGAGGTGAGGGAGGCTATACATTTGAAGTATTGAAATGACTTGTGCATATAAATAAAAGTAGAAGATATATTATCACCTTCAGTGAAATTACTATGCTTAGCTGGATCATAAGAGTGCATCATAACTGTGCAATGCAGTGATGTTAAAGAATCCTGAAGTCATAAAGTAGAGGTCCCCAATGTGGTAGGCAGGAGATTTTATGCTTTTGTTCATTGTCTAGTGGAGAGCCATTTAAGGCTTTTGAGCAACAAGATATAGCAAAACCTGGGCCTTATAACTATTATTTTGAAGGATAAGAGGCAGCCCTGAAGAAAGAATGGAAAAGCCAAGAATATATGGGAAGAATTGGGTAGAGAAAGAATTAAGGGTCCATGAAAATGATAGGAGAGAGGAATTTCAGAGTCATATGCAATGCTGTGATCAAAAACTTGACTGTTCCTATGGCCTTCTGGCCAGGAGTAAAGATGGATGAGTTGAAGAAACTGATGAATTGGGAATCTAGGGTGTTTAAGGGGACCTGTATACCCTGAAGTGCCAGAGTATGAGTGCAAGCATTGGAGAGCAGTCAATAGTACCTACGGTGCGTAAGAACCTGGGATAAACAGAGAAAAGCAAAAGATAGTCCCTTTCCTTAGGAAGCTCACAGTCTAAAGGATAAATTGGAAATAATTATCATAGGGAAGGCATTAGAATTAAATGGGAATAAGAAAGGCTTCTTGTAGAAGATACAACTAATTAGAACTTGACAGGGAAATCAGGAAGCAGAGATGGGGTGGTAAGACCATTCTAGGCATGAGAAACAGTAAAAATATCTGGCGTCAAGAGTTGAAATGTTTTAGGGAGATTTGATATCTGAGTAAAGGATCGATTAGAATGGGATATTTGGCGGAGAAAGCAGCCAGCAGGGTATATTGTTGTAGTCCATGCAGAAGTAGAGGATCCTCTACTAGGAGGGTGATAAGAGATGTTATGGAGGCAAAATGAAGAGTTGAGGATGACATGATAGTTAAGTTGCAAGACTGGATGACTGTGAGGAATTTAAAGTGAAGAATAAGACAGTGAGCCCATTTTTTAATTTCTTTGAAAAAGAATGATTTAGAGTCTACTAGATGATTCGATTTGGAAGTCAGGGAAAATTAGAAGGGAATGATAGATTTGGGAGATGGGAATAAAATTTCAAAAATCTGTAGTTTGATATCTCTCTGTAAGTTTCTTATCTTCAAAAGTTTTGAGTTAAGATAGGTAAACAGTATTGTATTATGTGTTGAATTCCATATTTAAATAACATTGGTTCTACCTTATAATTGTAGTAATTTTAATTCTAAGGAAGTAATATTAGACATTTTTTCCCGACTGAGTAATTTATAGAATTAAATACTCAAGTTGTCTTTAGAAGTTGATTTTTAAAAATCTTTCAACCAAATGCTCCCGTGTAATTTGACAAGCTAATTTATTTGAAGTATAGTTGACTATGTTTAAAAATGTGATCATCCTTATGTAATTAATTTTTAAAAGTAATATAAAGTACTTTTGAGTAAATATTCTTTCTGAATTTTCTGTTTTTATACAGCAGAATGGTAATTAACGCTGACAGATTTCAAGAAGCATTTTGACTTCCCCTCCTCATGTAAAGTATGCTCAGTTCCTTTCCAGTGGTGTAAGTACACAATGCTTTTCTGTAAATTTGTTTTATTTTCACTTTGCTGTGCTTCTTTAAGGAAGGGTAAAAATGGTTATTACTGATATGTGTTGTTTAATCTTAATTTAGCTAAAGAAGCATGCCTGGTCAGAAGTCTGAATAAACATTTAGATGATTTGCCTGATGAGCATGAAGTAATAATAAGCAAACTATTACTTTAGTTGCTTCTCTCATTACAGGGGATAAATTTTCAATTTTACTTGGCTTCTTTTTCCATTTCTTTTTTCACATATTTTGAATCTAAATAAATTTCTGAGTATTAGCATTTACATATTTAAGTTGGAAATCAGTTTGAATTTCTCTTCTGAAGAGTAGGTATATAAGAATTTATGTAGTAGCTTGAACATTCTATTAATTGGATGTAAAACCCTTTTAACAAGTAGTATATGAACAGTACATATGTAACATTCATGTTTTGTTTCAATTTCTTTCCAAACCACCTCAGACACATGATTTTATTCTCTGGTTTAAAGATGGAAGCCTAGTCATTCATGTAGTTGTTGGCTTTTTTTTTTTTTTTTTTTTTTTTTGACAGGAGATAAATAGGGCATCATATTAGTTGTATTATTACCCCCAGTTAATATTAAATAGGGTCCTAAGATAGAATTCTGAGAATTTTATAAAATAGCAAAAGGAAAACTTTTAGCTCATTAGAGAGCTTCTATTAGGCCATATGTTGAATCTCTTTTTGATTCCATTTTTTCACGTAAAATATCCATTATTTGCATTGGGGAGATGGTTATACAATGTAGTGAATCTTAGATAAATATTTTCCCTTTTCATTTTCAAAACTTCATGGTTTTGGCAGTGTGCCACATAAGAAAAAACTCTGGGCTTGGAATATGGTTATCAGGATTTTAATCATATGATGTCAGAGAGAGAGTTCTGGATTTGTCAACAGAAGACCACTTGATACTGTTTGTGTGACCTTGGATAAGGGTTCTTGTTGCTCTGAGCTTCATTGTATTTATCTGTAAAATGAGGTTATTGCATTGAAAAAACTTTTCAGATTACTTCCAGCCATAAATCCTAAGTAGCTATGTGATTTGGGCAAAGTTATTCATTTCTTAGGTCCAGTTTCCTCATCATTTAAAATATGAATAGGAATAGATAATCTCTTAAAATCCCATCCATCCAGAATATTATTATTCTATGAACACATGGTACACAGCAACAGTAGGATTGTGTGATGATCAACTAAGATAGATTTGGTACTTCTCCAGCAGTTCAGTGATCCAAGGCATTCCCAATAAACATTTCCTCCCCCCAATAAACTTTGGATGGAAAATGCCAATCACATCTAGAGAAAGAACTATGGAGATTGAATGTAGATCAACACATACTACTTTCACCTTTTTTTTCCTCATGTTTTTTTTTTTCCTTTTGTTCTGATTTTTCTCTTCCAACATGATTCATATGGGAATAGGTAGAAAATGAATGAACATGTGTGTATAACCCCCCAAAACAGGTTTTTACATGTAACTGGGGAAAATAATAACTTTTTTAAAAGAGCACATCCAATCAGCTCTAAAATTCTGATTCTATTCTTTGTAATTTCCTTTACAGACTTAATTCTTTTCCTTATTTCAGTTTTTTTCATATATCCAAAATTTATACACTACATTTAAATTTTAAGTATTTAGAAAATTGTAATTGTCCAGATTGTAGGCCTCCTGCAGATAAGAATTGCGTGTCCTCCTTCTTCTTGGCTTTATCCTTGACTTTCCATTTGCTCTACTATTCCATCTTCCTTCCCATTTCTACCTGTTCTTCCCTTTTCCATCTCACACTTCTCATACCTGCATTGATCAAAGACTTGAACACTTTTTACAAAGGGTAAATCCTCAGAACTCTATTCCACATGGACATCAGTGTGATTTAAAATGAATTAAGAGTAATCATATGGCCACTTAGGAATGAAAAGAAAGTTGGAAGCATTATGAAAAGAAAAGAAGAATCTGAGAAAAAAGGTACATGAAGAGAGTAGTGAATATCACTTTCCCATAAAGAAATTATCCTGATATTATATTCTGTTACTAGATTCATCAGTGCCATATATAAAACTTTTCCTAACATTATTGATAAACAGAAAGAGGACATCAACAGTATAATCCCCACGCATACAATATTCCTATTCCATCACCTGTAATTTTTCCTAATTAGTGTGATTCTTTCTTTATGGAGTTGAGGAGAGACTGCACAAATAAAGCAAAAAGAGTTAATACAAGGGCTTAGTTTCAAGTACAGTAGGACATGTTCTTACCTTGGTGCCTGACACAGAGTAGACACTTAATAAATGCTTGTTGAAAAGCTACCAAACTCAACAGAGCAAAGTCTATTTTCTATGACATATGTCAGTACCATATTCAGTGACATTTAATTCAGCTTTCTTGAAAGTGAAAGGCTATTGGGCAGCTTGGCTATGTGCACTCAGATTGCTTCTTATGAACTCAATATTATAAGTGACCTAAGTGGCTAAATAATTAGTATCAAGGTTTCAAAATCAGTGAGTTTTTTTTTTTTTTTTTTTTTTTTTGACGTATGGAGTTGAGGTGAAATTTGTTAATGCAGTGTAATTATGTACTGATAGGTAGGTTACCATCACTAGAAATGCTGTTGATATCTTTGTCCAGTATACAACCAGTGTCACGTGGCACTTGATTTGTAGTTAAGAGGAATAGGGACCTCTTGGAATGATGCAGACTTAACCATAAATTCCTTCTGCTGATCACAAACTAAAATTTATCTGTATAGTTTCTGGAAAATTACTTAGTGATTCCAGGTTTTAACTAGTTTATAAATATTCACATTCTACAAAATATTATCATTTCCTTCTGGTTTTTAGCATCATGTCATTTAAATGCCTTCATATTTTTAGTCATTAATGTTGAAAGCTACATTTGCTTTTGTAAGCTTTTTCACTCTTTCATAGGAAAACTTGGGAGAATTGGGACCTTCTTTGACATTGACATTTAAGAATGGAATTTAAATATGTTTCAGGTTAGTTCTATAATGTCAGAAATTTTTTAAAAAGTGGGCTTTGGTCATGATTATAGAGCATAGGTATGTGAATATAGTGTGAATAATAAATGTAGAAAATAGGTATTATTATGTAATCAAGTTGTAAACTAGTTGAAAGAGCACTGCCTCTAGAGTCAGAAAACCTACATTTAAATCCTAAATTATGTTTACTATTCATGTTACGTAAGGAAAGTTATTTAAGTGGTAAGTCTCAGTTTATTATTTAACTGTTAAGTGAGACAGTTGGACTATGATATCTTTAGAGGTACTTTTTAGCTCTAGATCTATGGTCGTATGACTCTAATGTTTGAATTTTTCATTTTAGTATCATAATCTGCCATCATGGGGTGTTGTTATACTTAGATTTTCCTTAGTTTTCCTAATGATATTACCATGCAACTTGTCTCTCCTTAATAATAGTGTTAGTAACTAACAGGTAAATTTGTACTTACTAAAATCTTAAAGTCTCTACTACCCCTACACCAATAACTAACTCATTGTTAGTTATTGGTCTTTTTTATATAGAAACTAATTTGTTTTGTTTTTTTGATAGATAGATGCTATCCACCTCCAGAGAAAGAAAGAAAATCAAAGTTAATATGCTTTAATATGTAAAATGACCAGAAAAGAAAAGAAAAATCAAGTAAACTTTGATTTGCTTTTTTTCTCTGGAGGTGGATAGCACTTTTCATCATGAGTCCTTTAAATTGTTTTAGATTATTGTATTGCTGAGAATAGCTAAGTCATTCACAGTTGATTTCATATAATACTGCTATTTCTGTGTACAATATTCTTCTCACTTCACTGTGCATCAATTCATTTAAATCTTCCTAAGTTTTTTTGAAGGTATCCTGCTCAACATTTTTTATAGTAAATAGAATTCCATCACAATCATGCAGTACAAGTTATTCAGCCATTCTCCAACTGATGGGCATTCCCTGAACTTCAGTTCTTTGCTGCCACCAAAAAAAAAAAAAATGCTGCTATAAATATTTTTATACATACTGGTCCTTATCCCTTTTTTAAAAAATCACTTTAGGATACAAACATAACAGTATTGCATGGTTTGATAATCCTTTGGGCATAGTTCCAAATTGTTCTCCAGTTATATCAATTCAAAATTCCCATCAACAGTGCCTTAATGTTCCAATTTTTCTATATCCCCTCCAATATTTGCTATTTTCCTTTTCCCCAAGATGAATACTCATTGACCTAAGCAGCTTATGATAAACTTAATGGCAATATGTTCTTCTCAGTAATACAAATACAAAGAAAATATCCTTTTCTGTCATATTAGTTAATCTGATAGTTTTGGGTGATACCTAGAGTTGTTTTAATTTGTATTTCTCTAATCAGTAGTGATTTAGGACATTTTTCCATATGACTGCAGATAGATTTGATTTCTTCTTATGAAAATTGCTTGTTTATGTACTTTGACCATTAATCAATTGGAGAAATTACTTGTATTCCTAAAATATACTTCAGTTCTCAATATATTTGAGAAATGAGGCCTTTATTAGAGAAGCTTGCAAAAAAAATTTTAATGTAATCAAAATTATCCCTTTTATATCCCATATTGCTCTCCATATATTTGGTCATAAGTTCTTCCCTTATTCATAGATCTAACATGTTCCCCTAATTTGCTTATGATGTCATCTTTTGTATCTAAATCATGTATCCATTCTGACCATATCTTAGTATATAGTGAGATGTTAGTCTATACCTAATGTTTTCTGAGCTGCTTTCTAGTTTTCCCAGCAATTATTTCAAGTAATAAGTTCTTGTCATAAAAGCTTGGAATTTGTGTTTATCCACATATAAAGTATTAAAAATTTATTTACATGTTTGGGTTTTGGCTTCATTTATTTATCTATAACAAGAATGAAGTTTTGTTTAAAGATAGTTGATACGATCCTATATTTGTATATTTTATAGCAGTTTGAATATTGATTTTAAAAGGTACCTTATAGATTGTCTAGTACAACTTACTTGCCCATTTTCTGACTAAGAAAGATGAAGTAGGTTTTCCAGTGGAAACTAGTTAAACAGTTAAAATAGTTTATGGAGTACAAACTATGAGTAAATAAGCATGGGTGTTTTATTGCTGGGTTTTTTAATGCATACCAGAATATAATCCTTGTTACTCAGTAGATTATTTGTATGCATTTTTTCATCTGAACTTCTGCTTCAGTCTCACTTAGATATAGCTTGATTGTGTTTCTTGAGGTCTTTATCTGATACCCTGTACTAAGAAAGCATTTTACTTTAGTATACTCATTGACCCAAGCAGCTGATGGTACTCTAAATGGTAACAGAGCCTCTCAGTAATGTTTGGTACAAAATGTATTTCCTCTGTAGCAAATCCTCTGCACCTATCCAATTGTAAGTTCAGTGGAATTCTTAATTCCTAATTAAAATCTTAGAATATTTTAATATCAGGTGGCCAACTCTTTTATTGTAAGTAAGATTGCACTATAATGTTCATTGTTACTATCCTTAAGAAACTGCTTCTAAAAGATTACTTACAGATTAGTATCCTGTATGTATATAATATATACATTATATATGTATATATAATACACATATAATATGTTGTATAACATATTATATATGTTGTAAATATATATTTATATATGTGAATGATATATGTATTATTTATATAATGTATATTATATATTATGTATATGTATGTGAATAATAAATAGTAAATTTATTACTTATGTAAATAGTAAATAGATCTATTTTCACTTATTTGTCTTTCAGTAAAAATATGATAGCAGACTTAATTGATATCAGTTTCATTCTGTAAAGTAATTCTTGATGTATTACCTCTCAGGTATATGTGAACTTTTGCATATGACAGCAAGAAGAAAGGTATCGTACAGAAATTTAGTTTTTCTTATTGTGCAAATATAAGTTTTGAGACAAAAGGATACATTAATGCAAAAAGTTGATAAATCAAACTGCAAATTATTTGACATCAAAATGATTTAGTGAATTTATTTAAAGAAACTAGAAAGAGAGAAAGAAATAGCAATAGCCTTTAAGTACACTCTCAGTAACAACTATACCTGCTCTCTGAGTGTTCGGGGTATACTGATGTCCAGGGAAGTCTAGTATCTCTGGTATGAAGATTACTAAGCCCTTTTCAGGGATGCTTTTCACTTTTGATATCCATCTGGTCACCTAACTCTCAACTGTGCTCCCCAAAAAGGGTGTATATATCCTAAGCATGTAAAGACTTCCTCTGGTGGAATGATCAGATGTGAACATTGTGTTCAATGACCATAAAAATAGTGGAGCTATGGAGTGGGTAGAGCTTGAGTAGATATTAAAGACACTAAGATCATCCACTTCATTCTGAGTCATTATCAGTTGTCTTGACTTTTGTCTTGCCACTGGACTCCAGTGACTCTTAGAAGAGAAGGCTGTTGACTTTGTGCAACTCTACCTAACAAATCTAACTTATGTGAAGCAGAAGATATACCAATGTTATTTTACCATTTTTACCTATCTCAAATCTTGTGATGACAGTCAGGCTATGAAACAACAGGTACAAATAAAGTGGGAGCAGTAATTTCAATCCTGCTCCCAGACAGCCAGGCCACAAGGTAATCATCTCAACTAAACTGAAGCAGCAATGGGATTCAGGGTATGTGAGAAATCTTTTTAAAGAACTAATACTACTCAATTTTCGAAGTGGAAGCTGGAAAAGACCACCTAAGACCACCTGATTAACCTAAGTAAGTTTCTCTAGCCTGTTTACTGTGGCAAAATGTACAAAAACTTAATTGAGAATGGTGAGTGAGAATCACTCACCATTGGCACATATAACATACACATGCATTTATGGACAACACTAAAGCCAGCAGACTTGAACATCTCTTGTTGTGAGAGAACTCAGCAGGTATCTCATCCAAGTAGTAGCCCTGAGTGAAACAAGCTTAGCAAATGAAAGCCAGTATTTTGAAGTCAGAGCTGGATACACAATTTCCAGGAGTGACCACAGTGATGGGGAGCACCATGATGCTGGCATAGGTTTCCCAATCAAAACTAATCTAGTTGCTTATATCCCAAAAAGATCTTAAAGAGGGGAAAGGGATCCATATATGCAAAAATGTTTATAGCAGCCCTTTTTGTAATGGCAAGAAACTAGAAACTGGAGTGGATGCCCATAATTTGGAGAATGGCTGAATAAATTGTGGCATATAAATGTTATGGAATGTTATTGTTCTGTATGAAACGACCGGCAGGATGACAGGCAGAGGGGCCTGGAAAGACTTACATGAACTGATACTGAGTGAAATGAGCAGATGGGAGATCATTATACACGGCAATAACAAGACTATATGAGGATTAATTCTAATGGAGATGGCTCTCTTCAACCTTGAGATAATTCAGACCAATTCCGGTTGTTCAGTAATGAAGAGAGCCATCTACACCCAGAGAGAGAACTATGGGAACTGAGTGTGGACCACAACACAGCATTTCCACTCCTTCTGTTATTGTCTGCTTGCATCTTTATTTTCCTTCTCAGATTATTTTTATCTTCTTTCTAAATCCGATTTTTCTTGTACAGCAAGATAACTGTATAAATATGTATACATATATTGTATTTAACATATTTAACATGTATTCCACTACCTGCCATCTAGGGAAGGGGGTGAGGGAAGAAAGGGAAAAGTTGGAACAAAAGGTTTTGCAAGGGTCAGTGTTGAAAAACTACCCATGCATATGTTTTGTAAATAAAAAGCTATTTAAAAAAAAAAAAAAAAACTAATGTAGTTCACATGCTTGTATGCTTCCATGACACTGCGATTGCTCCTTGCTGGAAAGTGCCATGCCCCCCATCATCAGTGGGTATGCTTTCATTAAAACGAACCCTGATGAAATCAAAGTAAATTTTAATGTAAACCTGGAGACCCTTATCATCAATGTTCTAAAAGAAGACAAGCTTATAATTCTAAGTGACTTTAATGCCAGCAGGCAGTCCTTGGGAAAAATGGAGTCAGAAACTGCAACAGCAATGGTCATTTACTATTGAAGGCTTGTGCATCTCATGATCTCCTCATCGCCAACACTGTTTTTTGTTTATCTAAAATCAACACAACTTCATGTATGCATCCTTGCAGTAAACATTGGCATTTAATAGACCATGACACTGTAAGGAAAAGAGACAGACAGGATATGAGAGTGACCAAAGTGAAGGGTGGGGCAAAGTGTAAGACCAATCATAGACTTATCCTTTCCATAGCTAAACATTCACATTCAACAAAAGGATTAGCCCCAAGAAGGGACTACCAGTGTCAATAAGAGTTTTTCCAAGCTGAAGAATAGATTTGTTTGTTACTAAGTTAGAAGGAAAGCTGAGTCAATATTCCATTTGCAACAGTCGAGCAGGCAAAAATGGGCAGCTTTCAGAGGTTTGATGTATAATCTTTCATTTTCACATTTGGGCCAGAACACTTGCAAACACGAAGATCGTCTTGGCAAAAATGATGGGGAAACTCAGAACTCCACAAGGTGTTCCACCAGTACAATTTATTCATTGTCAGCTAAAAGTCAGAGAGAATTGACTTATAATGCATTTCAGCCAGAGAGGCTTCATTAAGCACAGTCATCTATAAAAAGAAAAGTTACACATCAACTCTCCCTGTACTTTAGTCTTGGTTTGGAGCCTTTTCAAGTTAAGTAATTTACCATCAGTGTGGTAGCTGATTTTGATGTCATTTTCTTCCTCACTGAAAAGGTATTACCTACCAAACTGAAGGTCTATAGAGCTGTTGTGCTGACCTCATTATTGTATGTATGTGAAACTTGGACAATCTACCAGCACCATACCAAGAAACTGAATCACTTCTTTTTGAATTGTCTTAGAAAAATTGTATCTTCAATACAACTTGTTATCTCCTTGTTATCGCCTTGTATCTCCAACTGCTTATATTGGGCATCTCAAAACATATGTACTATCTTAAATTCAGCCTATCTAAAACTGAACTTGTCTATTTCTGCCAAATTCTTTATTTCTCACTTTCACTGTCATTATCAAGAAAATCATTAGCTACCCAGACTTGAAAGCTAAATATGTTTTTTGACTTCCTGTTCCCTCTCTCACCCATATCAACTCTGTTGCCTAGTCCTGTCATTTACATTTTTAGTTTTTGGTTGCCCTGGTACAGGCCCTCATCATCTTACTCCTAGAATTTTATAGTAGCCTATTAATTGGTTTCCCTGATTCAAACCTCTCCCTTCTCTAGTTTGTTCTTCACTAAGATATCAAAATGATTTTCCTTGCATAAGCATTTGCTCATATTCCCTTCCATATTTTCATTCAATAAACTCCAGCCTTTCTCCATTATCTTCAAAATCCAGTATAAAACCCTCAGTTTGCATTTTAAAACTTCATAACCTGTTCCCCACCTATCCTTTTAATCTTCTTGTACTTTATTTCCCTTCATATACTCTTTGAAACTGCCCTCTCTGATATTCTTTGCACAGGACCCCCATTCTCCCAGCTATGAGTGTTTTCTCTGGCTGTCTTAAATACCTAGAACTCCTTCTTTCCTCATCTCCACCTCCTAGTTTCCTTTGCTTATTACATTACCTCCTAACTAAAGTCTTGCTTTTAAAAAGAATCCTTTCCATTTTCTCTCAATGACAGAACCTCTTTCTAAGATTATCTCCAACTTATCCTGTATATATCTTACTCACACACAGTTATTTACAAATTATTTCTCCAAATAGATTTAAATAGATTTTAATAAATGTGTTTTGACTTAAAAAAAAATTCTGAAAATCCAGCTTTTGGATAGTTTATAAACATTAACTTATATAAATGTATTTTTTATATTATCTCTTCTAATGACTGGAAAGTAGATCTATTATTAAAAGAACCAAGTTGCATCAATCTTAACATTATTACATTAAATAATCAGTCAATTTAAAAAATTCAATACCTACAGTGTGCCATATACTCTGCAGGATGCTGGGATTAACCAAAAAGAAGTTAAAATTAAATGAAAGGAAGCTTTTTTAAGCTGTTCTTTGAGAATCAAGTAAAGAAACTGGTATAGTTGAGTGTGTCATCCATTCAATGGCAATGTTCCTGGGACATTTGGTCATCTTGTATTATTATTCTTGTTAATTCATTTTGGAGGGAAGAAAGGGACAACTAAGTTCTGTCTTTGAATGGTTATTACTTTGAATGACTTACCTCTGTACTCTTTGAACTGAAGTCCTCAGAGAACATCATCATGCCTTTTCCTGGATAAGCAAGAGATAAGAAGAAGAGACTCTGATAAATACTAGAGAAGAAACATTCTGAAATGTCACTTTTCCTGTTGTATTCATTCTACCCACAGTGATGAGATTTCTCGTTTAAAAAAAGTATAATTTTAGAATCCTTTTACTTCCTTTGTAGTAGTATTGTATTTAGAAGATTAAACTGATTTTAGAAGCAGACCAGCAAAAGAGCATTTATTAAACACATATATGCAGAAGCAAAAAAAAAAGCTAGTCCCTGCATTCAAGAAGATTACATTCTAATAAGGGAAGGCAACACACAGCCAGAAACTGAAAAAAGGTAGAAGGAATAGAAGGCATCCATATCTGAGCATGCTAACCTGGTCTAGAGTATGAAATAAAGGAAAGAAGGAAGTGGGGTAGGGGGGCCACAGAAGAAAATAGGTTGAAATAATAGAATCACTTCATGGCATATATATGATCATGATAATAGATAAAAGAACATGAGATATTTGACTCTCATTTTGCTTTTTTTCCTTGAATATGCAAATTAAGCCATTTCTAATCATGTGAAAAAATACTCTAAATCACTGTTGATTAGAGATATGTAAATTAAAAGAACTCGGAAGTACCACTATATACTTCTCAGATTGACTAAAATGACAGGAAAAGATAATGATAAATGTTGGGTGGATGTGGAAAACTAAAATGCTAATAACTACATTGGTGGAGTTGTGAACTGATCCAACCATTCTGGAGAGCAATTTGGAACTATGTCCAAACTGCTATCAAACTATGCATACCCTTTGATCCAGCAATGTCTCTACTGGGCCTTGTATCCCAAAGAGATCATTAAAAATGGAAAAAACCCGTATGTGCAGAAATGTTTGTAGCAGCTCTTTTTGTAGTGGTAAGAAGCTGCCCATCAGTTTGATAATGGCTGAATAAGTTATGGTACATGTGTGTAATGAAATATTATTGTTCTGTAAGAAACAATCAGCAGGATGATTTTAGAAAGGCCTGGAGAGACTTAGATGAACTGATGCTAAGTGAAGTGAGTAGAACCCAGAGAACATTGTCTACAATAACAAGATTATATAATGTTCAACTCTGATATATGGGGTTCTTTCCAACAATGAAGTGATTCAAGCCAATTCCAATAGATTTGTAATGGGGAGAGCCTTCTGGATACAGAAGAAGGACTATAGGTACTGAATGTGGATCACAACATGGTATTTTCACCTATTTTTTTTTGTTGTTGTTGTTTGCTTGCTTTCTTTTTTTTTTCTAATTTTTTTCTTTTTTGATCTGATTTCTCTTATGCAGCATGATAAATGTAAAACATAACAGAAGAATTGCACATGTTTTATCTATATTGTATTATTTGCTGTCTATGGGGAATAGGAAAAGGGAAAGGAGAAAAAAATTTGGAACACAAAGTTTTGCAATGGTGAATGCTGAAAATTATCTTTGCATGTATTTTGAAAATAAAAAGCTATTAAAATTTTTTCAAAGAAATTTTAGACACATTTAAAGTAGTTTAAATGACACTTTTTAACACTTCTGACCAAGATTTTTTTATATGTATTTACAGTACCAACAACCTTAGAATTCAAATAATTGTGAGTGAACATCTAAAAAAAAGATACAGAATTCAAATAGTTAGCACTGCAGAGAATCAACCAAGGCATATAGTTTATTTTTATTTACTTTTTATAGCTTTTTATTGACAGAACATATGCCTGGATAATTTTTTATAACATTATCCCTTGCGCTCATTTCTGTTCTGACTTTTCCCTTCCCTCCCTCTACCCCCTCCCCTAGGTGGCAAGCAGTTTTATACATGTTAAATATGTTACAGTATATCCTAGATACAATGTATGTGTTCAGAACCGACCAGTTCTCTTATTGCACAGGGAGAATTGGATTCAGAAGGTAAAAATAACCTGGGGGAAAAAAATGCAACATTTCCCAGTGTTCCTTCTCTGGGTGTAGCTGCTTCCGTTCATCATTGATCAATTGGAACTGAGTTAGATCTTCTCTTTGTTGAAAATATCCACTTCCATCAGAACACATCCTCATACAGTATCGTTGTTGACGTATTTAATGATTTCCTGGTTCTGCTTATTTCACTCAGCATCAGTTCTTGCAAGTCTCTCCAGTCCTCTCTGTATTCATCCTGCTGGTCATTTCTTACAGAAGAATAATATTCCATAACATTCATATACCACAATTTACCCAACCATTCTCCAATTGATGTAAGGCATATAGTTTAAAAGGAAAAACAAAAAATATGGAATCCTAGCTGTCTTGACAATTACTCAAAGATTAGAGAAGTGGTCAGAATTGAAGAAGAAACCAGGTCATTTCTTCCGCCAAAGATCACAGATTCAAACCACAGACAAGTAAGCAACCAAAAATAGGAACTATGGAACAGGGAGTTGTCATTAACTAAAAGAAACAATTGTGGAGCATAAGACAGTTGTGGCATTAATCCCTTTCAACCTGGAGAAGAGACCTGAGAGCTAGTGCCATGGAGCAGAAGAGGGCACTTGTGATGACCACGTATTTTAAAATCAGCTGGAGTCAGGAATTCAGGTTAAGGAAAAATCTTCAATCTTTATTCTCAGTAGAGGTGAAGAAGGATCGGAGGTAAAGGGGAATTTGTAATAGCAATGTATGCAGCTGAGTCAAGAAGCCAGAAGCCACCAGACCAGAAGCCAGCCAGTCGTCTCTCCCCACCTCTCTTCCTGCCCCTCTGCCTCCACCCACCAAAATCGTCATTTCCTATACAACACATCAGGACTTGCACAAAGAGTGGGCAGGGGCCATTCTTTATCCAAGCATGTATATTAATAGAGTGTGGTCCAATTACTATTCAGCCTCACGTGCTTGGGACTTCAATGCAGCAACTCAAGCTTCAGCCTATTACAGGCACTGTCTTCCTGATAAGGTACAAAGAGCCAGGTCAACCAAAGTTAGCAAGTGATCCTGCCACAAGTGACCATAGCTAAACCCTGAGAAAAAGTTCCACTTTAGAATTTTCAGGTAAGGTGAAGGAACGAATGAACAAAACCCCCAAAAGGAACCATAATGATGGTGTCCCCTGGGATGACCAAGATATTAACTGAAAAGAAGAAAATAAGTCCAAATCACCTACAAATAAAAGTCTCCACGCAAATCTCTTAGCTAGAGGACCAATTAGAATTTCAAAAAGAAAAGATGAAAAAGCTTCCATTTCCTGCTGTTCCTTTTTCCTGCCTAATCTCCACCTTTTGAGGAAAGAAAAGTACTTAAGCAAGGGCTATCATCTGACCATTTATTTGTCTGTGTCTCTCCCCTATCATACTAAACTTCATTCTGTGTGAGTGTGCACATGCATGTATATCTTCCTGACCTCCTTTTTTTCTTAGTTTTTATTTTCCCAAATAACATGTAAAAAAAAAAAAAAACCAACTTTTTCAGTTATATATGTATATTCATTTCTTTCTTATATGTTTCCATATGTATTATGTTGGGAGAAAAAAAATAAGAACAAATGGGAAAAACCACAAGAGGAAAAAAAAGCAGAAAAAATGATCATAGCAGGTATATCTAATTTGCATTCAGTTTCCATAGTTCTTCTGGAGGTGGATAGCATTTTTTATCTAAAGTTTATTGGGATTGCCTCGATCACTGAACCATTGGGAAGAACCAAGAATATATCATAGTTGATCATCACATAATTTTGCTGTTATTGTATACAATGTTTTCTTGCTTCTGCTTGTTTTGTTCAGTGTCAGTTCATGTAAATCTTTCCAGACTTGCCTAAAATCAGTCTGTTTATCATTTTTTTTTACTGGAACAGTAACGTTCCATTATTTTCATATACCATAATTTAGTCATTTCCCAGTTGATGGGCATCTACTCATTCTTTGACACCACAAAAAGAGCTGCTGCAAACATTTTTATACATATGAGTCCTTTTTCTTCTCTTATGATTTCTTTGGGATATAGACCCAATAGTGGCACTGCTGGATCAAATGGTATGCAGAGTTTTTTAGCCCTTTGAGCATAGTTCTAAAATGCTCTTCAGAATGATTGGATCATTTCACAACTCCACCAACAATGCATTAGAGTCCCAGTTTTCCCACATTCCTCCTGTAATCTCAGCTAATGTCAGAGGTATGAAGTGGTAACTCAACAGTTGTCTTAGTTTGCATTTCTCTATAATCTGTCATAATTTAGAGCATTTTTTCACATTACTGTAGATGGCTTTTAATTTTGTCTAAAAATTTTGTTTATATCCTTTGACCATTTGTCAATTTGAGAATGATTGTATTCTTATAAATTTGAGTCAGTTCTCCATAAACTTAGAAATAAGGCCATTATCAAAAACACTGTGTAAAAATTATTTTCCACCTTTCTGCTTCCTTTCTAACTGTGGCTGTATTGGTTTTGTTTGTGCAAAAACCTTTTTAATTTAATGTAGTCAAGATTATCCATTTTGCATTTCATAATGTTATCTTGGTTTTTTTTTTTAACACAAATTCCTCCCTTCTCCAAAGACCTTTAGGTATATACTATCCTTTGCTTTCCTAATTTGTAGTATAACCCTTTACATCTAAATCATCTACCCCTTTTGACCTTATTTTGGTATAGGAATGAGGTGTAGTTCTATCTTGATTTTCTGACATTGTTTATTGTGTCATGTGTATCTAACCTCTTCTACTTTACTTTTTTTTTTTTTTTTTTTTTTTTTGCTGTTACCAAATAGTTTTGATGACTGCTCCTTTATAAGAGTTTTATATCTGGTACTGCTAGGCCACCATCCTTTGCATTTTTTATTTCTCCATGAGGTCCTTTGATATTCTTGACCTTTTCTTTTTCCAGAGGAATTTAATTGCTATTTTTTCTAGCTCTGTAAATTAATTTTTTTGACAGTTTGGTATGGCACTGAACAAGTAGACTAATTTAGGTAGAATTGCCACTTTTATTATATTAGCTCAGACCACCTACAAGCAATTGATACTTTTCCAATTATTTACATCCATTATTTGTATGAAAACTGTTTTGTAATTGTGCTCCTATAGTTCTTGGATTTGACTTGGCAGGTAGAGATCCAAATATTTTATTTTGTCTACAGTTATTTTAAATGGAATTTCTCTTTTTATCTTTTGCTGCTGTGCTTTGTTAGTAACATATAGAAATCCTGGTGATTTTTGTGGGTTTTAATCCCCTTTTCTTCAGAAGATTATAGTCTGTTATTTCCTTTCTATAATTTTATTTCCCTATCTACCAGTTTCTTCTGTCCAATCTAAAAATACTCTCCAACTTAAATTTTTAATGGTATGGCTTTTTCAAGTTTAGCTGAGATGAGAGAGTATAATATGATAATATGTTATAGGATGATAAGTAGTAGAGATGATTAGGTTAAAGTGAGGGATTTTTTAATGCATATTCATACTATTTATCATTTTTAAAACACATCATTTGATCTTACCATCATCAAGTTAATCAATAAAAATTATTTCAAAATTCATCCTAAATTCACCAATAAAAGGTCCCCTTGGCCTACCACTTCCACTATCATCCTATACATCCTAGCTCTCTTTGTTTGCCTGTATCTCACTTTCTTTCTCCCCCATCTCAAGTAAACTTTTAAAAGTTTTCTATTCTTGGTACTATTATCTTACTCTCCAAACCCTCTGTAATCTGGCATCCAGCTGTATCATTCAGCTGAAACTGTTCTCCAAAGTTACTAACGTTTATATAATTACCAAATCTAATTGACCTAAATTCTGATCCTCTAAACATTTCTTACCTTTGATACTCTTGAACACCTCATATTGGATACTTTCCTTTGTTGAAGTTTTTGTGATGATGCTTTCTCTTGGGTCTCAGCACAGGGATTTTTGTTGTTACTTTTCTTTGTACTTTTGGCACTTAGCATAATGACTGGCAAGTCAGCAGATAATAAATGCTTAATAAGTGAATAATTGAATATTTTCTTTTTCTGTACAGCCTCCTTTTTGAATTCGTTTCAGGAGGGGGAGTATATAGGGATATAGGGATCCCCTTATGCAAAGGCATAAAGGCTGAAAATAAAATGCTCTCTAAGCAAAAGCTAGCTGGTCAGATTGACTAGGCTGGAGTGTATTTGAGGTAAATACTTACTAAAAAATAGGTATAGTGGTCACAGCCAATTGAAATTTTCAACCCCTGATTCAGAAATCTTATTATCCATATAAGTAATCCCAAACCCTACCCTGTTGACCACTGTGTTGTATAGTGAGTGAGGCCTACTGCTTAACTGAAAAGGCACAGCATTAGAGAGGAACACTGTTCCGATTCAGAATCAGTTCATTTTCCATTGAGGAGAAGATACTTTATTTCTCTCTAGGGCAGGAGAAAAGAACATTGTGCTGCTTGGGTTTTCCTATTGAAACCAGTGTTCTGGAGAAGCCACCATGGAGTAGAAAAAAGTGCCAGATTCTAAGGACCCTCATTGGAACATTTTTTAAATTAACTTAAGGAAATATAATCCCAGTTTGGCTTGGCATAATACATTTTTATAAAGTCCAGTAGACTTAGGAACTGAGGGAATTTCATTTTTGGGAAAAAGAACCTGAAGCAGAAAACTAAGAATCAGAACGTACATATATGAATATTCTTCATGAAATAAATATAAAATTTTAACATGAGCCAATTTACATGCCAGTAATTCTGTTGTAATCTTTCTACAGTTAGGAAGCAGGGGGTATTTTATAATATTTAGACAATAGACTTTGCTGCACTACTAGAATTTTAAATGTATGCAGAGCCAAGATGGTGGAATAAAAACAGGAACTTGTCCAACCTCTCCCCCAAACTGATCCAAATTTCTTTAAATAATGACACTAACCACCAAAAAGACGGATTAGAACATTTTCCAGCTTAAAAGGTCTGTGGAACCAAGGTGGGAGTCCATCTTGCAATATAGGTGCAGACCACACCAGCTCAGTGTCAGCCCAGCCTTGGACTGAACCCAGGTCGATCTCTGAATCAGCAGTAGTACTGGTGGCTTCCAGACTTCTCAGCTCAGAGATACCAAAGAGGACTTGGAAGGTCAACAGAAAAGGTCTGTAGAACGAGCATGTGAGCCCAGTACATCCTCAGCCCTAGACCCAACTCCTGGCAGGATCTCTGAATCAGCAGCAATGCTCAAGGTTTCTGAACTTCTCGGCTCAAGGACTCAGAAGATCACTGGAGAGAGTCTGTGGCAACAGGGTGGGAATCCATTGTGTAGTCCCAGCACAAAGTGAGCTAGTGCTGCTGCAGCCCCAGCCCCACCCCCATCAGCAAAGCAGGGCTCTGTTGCTTTAGTACAATAAATTTTACAGCTTAGTGAGGCAGGCTA
The DNA here is from genome assembly GCF_902635505.1 of Sarcophilus harrisii. Lineage (NCBI taxonomy): Eukaryota > Metazoa > Chordata > Mammalia > Dasyuromorphia > Dasyuridae > Sarcophilus > Sarcophilus harrisii. Next base: position 138,557,399 of record NC_045427.1, on the reverse strand, counting down.
ACCTCTAATAGCTCCAGGACAGAAAAGAATGCTTTTCATTAGGTTCCTAGAAGGCTTGCAGAAAATAACTGCAAAAACCCCTGAACCTCAGAACAGTGTACCCTCCCTCCTAGAAACAGAGTCCTACTTTAACAAAGAGTTAAAAGCTGAGTAATAAGCTGGGGAAATGAGCAGGTAACAGAAAAAGTTTCTGACTATTGAAAGTAATTATGGTGATAAGGAGGATCAAAATATACACCCAGAAGATGATGACAAAGTCAAAGCTCCTACATCCAAAGCCTCCAAGAAACATAAAACTTAGACTTAGTCAGGGAAGAGCCCAAAAGGGATTTTGAAAATCAAGTAAGAGATAAAGGGAAAAGAATTGAGAGTAGTGGTGTAAAAGGAAATACAAAAAGCTAATGAGGAGAAAAATGCCTTAAAAAGCAAAATTAGCCAATTGAGGAAGAAGGGGAAAAAAGCTCACTGTGGAAAATAATTCCTTAAAAATAGAATTGAGCAATGAAGGTGGCCTAGCTGTACCAGATCTAAAATTATATTATAAGGCAGCGGTTACTAAAACTATCTGGTATTGGCTAAGAAATAGACTAGTTGATCAATGGAATAGGTTAGGTTAAAAGGACAAAACAAAATAACTTTTTATCTAGTGTTTGAAAACCCAAAAGACCCCAGTTTTGGGATAAGGGATATTTGACAAAATTGCTGGAAAATTGGAAATTAGTATGGCAGAAACTAGGAAGACCCCCTTAACACCGAACCAAGATAAGGTCAAAATGGGTTCATGATCGGCATAAAAATGAGATCATAAATAATTGGAAGAATAGGATAGTTTCCTCTAGACCTGTAAGGAAAAGAATTTGGACCAAAGAAGTAGAGGCACTATTGACTACACAATTGAAAATTTTGATTATATCAAATTGAAAAGTTTTGTAAAACAAAACTAATGAAAGATTAAAAACAATAAAGGAAAACATTTTTCAAAAGGTTCTGATAAAGGACCCAATTCCAAAATATATGAAATGACTCTAATTTATAAAATCGCCATTCTCCAATTGATAGTCAAAGGACAATTTCGATGATAAAATTAAACTATTGCTACTCATATGAAAAAGTGTTCCAAATACTATTGATCAAGAAACAAAATTAAGAAACTCTGAGATACCATATCCTCGTTGCCCAGAATGACAGGAAAGATAATCAGAATGTTGGAGGATGGGGAAAACAGGGACACTGATTTTTGGTGGAATTGTGAAACCCCCTTTGGAAGCAATTTGGAACATGCCCAAAAAGTTATCAAACTTGCATACCCTTTGATCCAAAGTGTCTCTTTCTACTTATACCCCAAAGAGATTCTAAAAAGGGAAAGGGACCTGTTCCAAATGTTTGTGGACCCTGTTTGTAGTGGCTAAAGTGGAAAATGAATGGATGCCCATCTTGGAGAATGGTTTAAAATTGTGGTATTGAATGTTATGGAATATTATTTTCTGTAAGAAATGACCGAGGGCAATACAGAGGATTGAGACCATGAACTAATTAGGCAAAGGGAACCAAAATCTTTATATAACAACGATACTGTATGAGGATGTATTCTGATGGAAGTAATTTCTTCAACAAAAAGATCTAACATTTCAATTATCAAGGATGGAAAACAGCTAAACCCAAAGAAAGAACACTAGGAAATGTGCTCTTGCATTTTGGTTCTTCTTCCCATTATTTATACCCTAAAATCCAATTTCCGGGCCAAAAGAAAACTGTTGATTCTGACACATATTTGTTCCAAGATCTCTTAATCATTTCATGTATGGACTCTTGCCATCTTGGGGGAGGGTGGAAGGAGGGAAAAAAAGGAACAGAAGGAGTGCAAAGGATAATTTTAAAAAATTACCTGGCTGGGTTCTGTAATAAAGTTATTTTAATAAAAAAGAATTGAGCAAATGGAAGCTAGTGATTTTGTGAGAAATCAAGATACAATAAAACCAAAAAATAGGGAAAAAAATGTGAAATATCTCACTGGAAAAACAACTAACCTAAAAAATAGATCCAGGAGAGAGAATTTTAAAATTATTGGTCTATCTAAAAATCATGATCAAAAAAAAAAAAAGATCCTGGACATAATCTTTCAGGAAATTATCAAGGAAAATTGTCCTGATATTTTAGAACCAGAGAGTAAAATAGAAATTGAAAGAATCTATTGATCATCTTCTGAAAGAGATCCCCAAATGAAAACTCCCAGGAATATTATAGCCAAATTCCAGAACATGGCTGGTCAAGGAGAAAATATTGTAAATATTTGCAAAAATATTATAAAATATTACATCCAGAAAGAAATAATTCAAGTATAGTGGGGCCAAGGACAACACAAGATTTAGCAGCTTCAACATTAAAAGACAGGCAGGTTTAGAATGTGATATTCCAGAGAGCAATGGAGCTAAAAATTACAATTAGAATCATCAAAAAAAAAAAAAAAAAAATAAGAACCATGTACAATGATCAAAAGATATGATCTGTGTCCAAAGGGCTACGCATTCATGCATATCCTTTGCCCTACCAATACCACTACTAGGTGTGCATACCAAAAGAGATGATGGGAGATGGGGAAGAGAGAAGGAAAATGACTTATATATACAAAAATTATAGCATCTCTCTTCTGAGGACAAAAAAATTGAAAAGTGAGGGGATACCTGTCAATTAGGGAATGGCTCAATAAACTGCGGTATGTGTTTGTGAGTATTATTGTTCTATGGGAGATGATGAGCAGGATGCTCTCAGAAAAAAAAAATCTGGAATCATGGAACCTCTATGAACCCAAACAAAGTGAAATGTATATAAAGTAATATGACCAACTATAAATGACTTTGCTATTATTCTCAGTAGTGCAATCATCCCTGACTACTCTGAAGGACTTATGATGAAAAATTCTAACTATACCCAGATAAGGAACTGATTGTGAATGAATATAGATTAAAGCAGTCTCTCTTTCTCTGTCTCTCTTTTTATTTTTAACTTGATTTTTCTTGAGGGTATTTATTTTCATTAATGTGGGAGATCTGTGTTTCGTTTCTTAATTATGGGTGGGGATAAGGGAAAAAAACCTAGAATTAAAAAAAAATTAAATTTTGTTTGGAATATACTGGGGGAAATATTAAAATAAAAAAGAAATCAAAAGAAAGAATCTCTACTTAATGCAGTATATGTTGCCTAGTCTATATTTTGCATGTATACAGAAAAAAGAATACACACACACATCCATATCCAATAATGGTTCAAGGAAACTTTTGCTATGGAAGTAATTTCCAAAGAGCTAGAAATACTCTTTTTCCCACTCTCTTTCTTGTTCTTAGAAGCTCCATTTTTTTTTTAACCTTTATAAAAATAACGAACAAGGCATAAAAGAAGAGTATATTTAAGAATCTACGCAATGGATTGGAAGACAAGACATAATAAGCTGCTTATGTCTCATAGTCTTTCTTTAATGTTTCTGTATTGGTTGTTTTTATGTATTGTGAATCACATTGTTTAGAGTCTTTTTTTCTTCATAAATGAAGTTTTTGTTATAAATCCAAGTTATTATTCTTTTCATCCAGAATTACAAATTAAAAGTTGAAAAAGGTCTCTGAGGCATAAAATCATTCTCTGGGAAGTTTAAAATTGCTTTCATTTGAAATGTTTATAAACTTGTTTTTATACTTGAATTTTTTATTAATATATTAAAATTGGAGAAAATAACAAAAGTTAACACTTCATTATGTTATATTTTCAACCACATCAAACTCTAATATTATTGATTTATTATATGAAAGATTTTAGAGATTTTTAAACTAAATATAATTTTATATGAAAATGTATTCCACCTTTTTAAAGCATCCTTTGTTATTTTGTGTGACTAGTAACTTAACAAATTTTTTTTTTTTATTTATTACTTTTTCTTTAGTTTGCTGGAAACCATGTCTCACTACACAGATGAACCCAGATTTACTATAGAGCAAATAGACCTCCTTCAGCGCCTTCGACGTACTGGAATGACCAAACATGAAATTCTCCATGCTTTGGAAACTTTGGATCGTCTCGATCAAGAGCATAATGACAAATTTGGGAGAAGGCCCAGCTATGGAGGTGGTTCCTATGGAAATAGTACCAACAATGTCCCAGCATCTTCCTCTACAGCTACTGCTTCCACACAGACCCAGCATTCGGGAATGTCCCCATCACCCAGCAACAGTTATGATACTTCCCCACAACCTTGTACTACCAATCAAAATGGTAGGGAAAGTAATGAAAGGTTGTCCACTTCAAATGGAAAGATGTCTCCTACTCGTTATCATGCAAACAGCATGGGTCAGAGATCATACAGTTTTGAAGCCTCAGAAGAGGACCTAGATGTAGATGATAAAGTGGAGGAATTAATGAGGTTAGTCAAGATGATAAATTTATATTGTATTGATAATTGTTTTAAGAGCTTCCATAAAACTCTTTGTAAATGACATTACGTCTTAACATATTACTTTTAGAATTGTGTAACTAATCTTTGAGGAGGAGTAAATAATATCTCATATTTTAGATAGTGATTTATCCTTTAATTAGTAAAGTAAAATTATTCCAATTGCTGGATGCTGGAGGAGATTATTTTGTGCAAAGGGAATGTCTTAACATAACCACAATTTTGCATTAGTAAAATCAAATTCTTAGCACAAAAGGGATATTTAGTAAGAAGTTTTTGAATTGAATTGAATATTGTACAAATGTATAGGATGATTGGGAGGTGTGTATGTATGTTGAGATTGAAAGTGCAGAGAAGATTTAATTGGTATTTATTATAGTTTCACAAGTAAGAAAGGGTCCTAAACCTGCATAATAACAGTGAGAATAGTTAAGGAGAACAAAATTCAAGACCTTTCAGAAATAGACTCAAAAGGGCTTGATTGCATGTGGGGCTAAAGAAGTCAAACACAATTCTGTGGGAATTTAGCTGCCTAAGAAAATGTGAATGTGAATGTAAACAAAAGGTAGTTTTTTATTTGACAGTAGGTTGAGTTAGCTTTTTAAAAAATAATTTTTAATCTAGTAGTATGATCAGAAGTATGATCGAGTAGTATGATCAGATTCAAAGATTTTGGTATTGAAGAGATGAGATCTAAATACTACTCTTGTAGCAAATCTAAATACTATTATTGTAGCAGATTGGAGAGTGAAAAAGAAGGAAAAATATACTTTATAAATATTTCTTTTCTTTTTTTTTTTTTTTTTTTTGTTCTTTTAGACAAAATTAAAAGATTATCTTTCAGGATTTTTACTTGCAGTCCCTGCAGTGTTTTATATTGTAAAGGGAAAATTTTTTTTTGTATAGGAAATTACATTATTTGTGTGTTAAACAGTAATTAGTTACAGAGAGACATTGTAGTCTAGTAGAAAAATACTGGAATAAATTAGAGACATGAGATATATATAAATCCCTCCTAGTTTTGTAATGCTGACCATTTTTATGATGTACTTTATAATCGTTTTTAAAGCTCTTTCTCTTCATGAGTGGAAATTTGAAGACGGCAGCTTTCAATAAAAGAAGTAATTTCCTAACAATTAGCTTTCTGCAAATGGAATTGGTTATCCCATGACCCTTTGATTATACATATTCAAGCAGAGGTAGAAAACCCGTTGATGCTTTCTAGACAAGGGACTGATATCCTATGTACTGGAAAAGAGCAATGGAAAGAGGACTAAACACTGGAGTTAAGGAAACCAGAGTTCAAATCCAACTGTGATTGGACACTCACTAGTTTCGTGATCGTAGGCAAGTTACTTACTACTGTCTGTCTATTTTTCTCATCTGATGTGATTCATGATAAAGAGACTTACCTCCCAGTGTGGCTGAAGAAAAAATAAGATATTTGGGAAATCCTTAAACAAGCATTATATAAATGTGAGCTCTCATTAGTATCATAGGTATATCACTCATTCTCTTTAATCAAATATAAGACTGGGTTACCTTTGTTTTATCAGATTGAATTTCAGATTGAATTTTGTAAGTTCAGGCCTTTTTTACAAATCCTGATTTATTGCTCTTAATTGATTTGGGATCAGAAGTGATTATTTTTTCCACAGAAAGGTCAGGAAGTTTTTGTCATGAATCAGACAGGTGTCCGTTGAAATGATGAGTTGCTTCTGCATATCCTCTAGCTCATATCATAACCCAAATAGAGTAGCTTTTAATTTGTCACAGCAATTCATTTTTAATTAAAAATAGTGTATTGTATGTTAGCAGTTTGAAAGCAGAGGATTTTAGAAGAAGCAAATACAGTAAATTGTATAGTTGATGAAGCTGAGGCTTGGAGAGCTCTGGGATAATGGATAATAAGATGTAGGAAGACTACAAAGATTATTGAAAGAACAGGTTATAAAAAGAAGACTTTATAATTGATCCTGGAGATAATAGGGAGCCACTGGAATTTAGAATGTGAGGGTGGTACCTGGTTAGGACTTTAGGAAGATCACTTTGACACATTTGAGCAGAAAATAGACTAGAGTGGGAAAACTTGAGGAAGGAAGACCAGCCAGTAAGTTCTTGCCAGAGTCCAGGTGTGAGGTGATAAAAAGAGAGATGGCAAGAGGAGAGGAGAGTTGTATAGAAGAGATGTTATGAAAGTAAATTTTTACATTTATGATAAACACAGCTTTTAAATGTTTACCGAATGCCAGGAACTGCTGAGGGCCTAGAGATACAGTACAAATAAGCAAGATATGATTTGCCTTTAAGAACTGTATAAGGGAAATGGAAGTGTGAAGCAGTATGGCATGGAGGTAGAACCAGGTGGAAGTCATGGAGGGGGCTCGGGCTTAGGCAAGATAAAGCAAAAGCTCTCCTATTTAAACAGAGTGCAGGGAATAGGTTCCAGAGAAGAGGTGAAGTGATGGCCACAATGAAAGATATGGCATGAATATAGACCAGGAAGTAGTCTTTTATCTGAACTCTGAATGATGAATGCTTAGGATATACTTAGATATATAAGGAATAAGATGAGGATTTAATTCAGTTTTTAAGCATTACACATGTCCTTTGTGCTAGGATACAAAGCCCAACGAATGTGGCTGTCACTTCCTTCAAAGAGGTTATATGCATTCTAGGCCTAGAAATGGCATGGTGTAAGAGACAGGAAAGCTTCAGATATTTTCTGGGAATTGCGGGTAGAAAAATTTAGGTAGGGTGTAAGATCTGCTTCGGGAAATTGAGTGAAATATTGCTAAGAATGTGCGATGAACCACATTATCCTGGAGTTTATGGCCATATCTCTAACCTCTTTGAGCCTCAGTTTACTCACCTGTAAAATCCAAGAGTTTGGGTTAAATAATCTAGCCCTAAATCTGTGCCGTTTTCCTACAAATATCTACAGAGTATGGGAATGTTACAATAGTTGGAAATTTTATTCTTCCCCCTCCTCATTTGGGGATTTGGATACAATTGAGGAAGAGAGAAGTGGGAAGTTTGACAAGAGAATAGGAAAGGTAGTTCCTTCAGGGAATGGCCAGGTTTCAGTTAAGAAAACTGGATAAAAGAAATAGGTTTAGGGGGTCAAATCACAGTGGAATATGTGGAAATTAGGTGTGAGATGACAGGGAGAACCAGATTAGAATGGGAATAATATTAATTTGAGGGTTAAAACAAAAATGTTAACTCCACAGAAAAATGGAAAAGAGTTTAGAGAGAACTTTAACCATTAACCATTAAACCATTAAGACTCCATTTTAGCTCACTACCCAGCCATTTACATTCATCTAGAAGAAAATCATTTTCACCAATTATTAGAGGGAGAGCAGGAGTCATGTAAAGAGTAGTTCACCAACCCCCAGCTTTCTAGAAATTTAGTCTTAGCAGATCTTTGACTGCTATTGCCTTAACAATCTTGGGGAATTCCTTCCCTGCTCTTGTTTCTACTCCTGCAGGCATTGATAACATCATCATACTGCAAAGCTATGAATAATTCACAGACTGGATATTTTACCCTTGAATTATTGAGAGTTGCCTTTTCTTTATGTTTTGATGTCAGGATGGATTTTGTTTAAAGCAGACTGATTTAAATAAGTTAGGGAGATTAAATTGGCTCATTTTCCCCCTTGCAAAACACATTTTTTGATATTACCCCACTCTGTATTCTTTATAACTCAAAGTTATGTAGATATAGACATTCAAAAAATTTAAACTGCATACATGTTAAATATTGCAGAGCAGTAGTTGGTTGTTATCTTGCAGCTGTGTTAGAAAACAAAGATGATTTGCTTGCTTTTAGTTACCTTAAAACTTAGAAATAGATACATGTGAATTCATCTCTATTTTAGCAGATATACTGATTTATAGAGATATTTGAAGTATCCTTTACTAAAGTAGGCATTCAAATTATTTAACTTTTATAACCTCATACATTCTGGATATTTTTTTCTAAAACATACAGTCATTTATATACTTTTGAATTTTTAACTGTCAGTCATTTGATTTTTAAACAAAAGTGAAATATATATAGCCAGATCAACATGATTAACTTTAAATATTAATAGAGAATTCATTTTTGAATTTCTCCTATAGTTTCCCATATCAATAGTTTTCATCCAGTAAGTTGGTACCACCCATTATATCTCAAAACTTACCTCAAAGGCAAAACATGTCCATGCTTCTTCTGTAGTGTGTAGTTTGGGTCTCTAGCTGGGTAATTATCTTCTTTATATTTATTTTGTATTTATACATATATCTTTATAAATATGAATGTATGTTGGTTATCTGCATATACATAATGAATAAATCAAAATGTATGTTAACTATTTATCTCTTTCATCAGAATATAAGTTTTTTCCTAGGGCAGGTAATTTATTTGCTGGACCTAGGGACAAGAACACCAGAATTCAAATTTGTCTTCTAACACTTAGCTCTGTGAAATGAGCAAGTCAATTGATAATAATAGCACCTGCCTTCCAGGGTTGTTGTGAAAATAAAATGAGATAATATTTGCAAAAACCTTAGCAAACATTAAGGCATTATATAAATGAGAGCTCTTAGTTGTGGTGGTGGTGGTTGGTGATGGGGCGGGGAGAGACGGTTGCAACAGCACTGACAATGATAGTAGTAGTAATATTCTTGGCAACTCCTAGCACATTGGCCTGCCATGAAAGGAACTTAGTAAATATTTGTGAGGAGAAGATAAAAGTCGGGTACTACTTAACATGTCTGGTAAGAATCCTCATTCAGAAACATCTCCATTCCTCTCCTTCTAGTTAGTTATCCCTTAGAAAAATGAGTAGCTTTTTTAAAAGAAATGATTGGGAACCCTTTTTATATTGACTTAGTATTGATTCTCATTGGCTACATTGTTTTTCTCATTTAAGAATTAATGAAGGGCAGCTAGGTGGCGCAGTGGATAGAGCACCAGCCCTGAAGTCAAGAGGTCCTGAGTTCAAATTTGACCTCAGGTACTTAATACTTTGTACCTGTGTGACCCTGGGCAAGTCACAACTCCAATTGCCTTAGGGGGGGGAAAAAGAATTAATGGAAATGGTCCTAATGTCGCTAGATATAGTCCATGCTTCTGTGGAATACGGTGTATTTGTTGGGTTTTTTTTTTTAACAATTTAAGTCAAACTGTTGTTTCATTATATAATTTAAAACTATCCCTATTTCATCATTTTATCATTGAGCTCTGACCATTAATTAAATTAATACAATCTTTATTTCTTTAGCATTTGTTTGTATTTACATTATATCAAGGTTATATAGTTCATAGACATTTTTTATTTCCTTTATACATAATCCAACTTGAGATTTTAAGTTTTTTAAATGTACAAGAAGTTATTTTTATTCAGTCATGTCATCAATAACTTCATTAAAATGAAGGAAGGTGCATTTAAATGTAGTTTCACAACTTTATTGAGAATATGTGTGGGGGGAGGGAACCTCTAAATGATCGTTGAATAGGTGATAATGAAGAAAAAGCCAAATATGTAAACTCTAATTCTGAATGCTGGCCATAGAGCCAAATCAAAACCTGCTTCTGATGCTTACTGGCATGAACAAGTCACTTAATTTCTCTATTTGTGAGTTTCCTCAATTTTACCAAAGTAAAATTGGAATAGATCAAGAGTTTTTAACTTGTGATCTGTTCATTTATTTTTTAATATTTTGGCAAATGTAATTCAATATAATTGGTTTCCTTTGTAGTCTTGTATATTTTATTTTATGCATTTAGAATTATTATTCTGAGCAGTAGTTCATAATTGTCTTCCAGTCATACTGCCATAAAAGTGCATAGCCCAAAACAGTTAAGGATCTCTGACTTAAATGATTTCTGACATCCTTTCTGCCCTAAATCTTTTGATTTTCACCTTTCCACTCTCAGAAGTGAAACTTTGTGGATAACACACTATGAATTAGGTAAGATATTATGTTTTTGAACTTGGAAATGTGATGTTTCTAAGATTTAATTTTATATTCTCCTATGGGTTTGGTCTATTCTCCCTTCTCTTCTTTCTGTTTTGTTCTTCTCTATTTAGTCTCCACTTCCTATCTTTACCATTCTTAGCTCAGATTACTATTTTTAACTTAAACATATGTTGGTCTTTTTTTTCTTTTTTCTTTTTTTTAGGCGGGACAGTAGTGTGATAAAAGAGGAAATCAAAGCTTTTCTTGCCAATCGGAGGATTTCCCAAGCAGTTGTTGCACAGGTAACAGGTAAGAACTGAAGTGACCCTTTATATTGGAATCTTGTCTAGTCTCAGTGGGTTGGTGCAGATGTTTGATTCTGGCTTATATTTCTGCATTGCAGTGCAGATCTGTCATCTTAGGCTTGATTAACATATTCCTTTCTCAAACATCATAGAACTTCGCCTTTTTTTTTTCCTTCTTTTTGACTTATATTAGTGTTTTTCATTTGGTTTTGTTGTTTTAGCAAAGTAATAATCACAGATTATTTTCTATAATCAAACTTGTTCCTTTAGGTTTTTTTTTTTTTTTTTTAAACATTGTGAGTGGTTTGACTAGAGATTCATATAATGTCATAAATTATGCTTTCATTTTTCTATATTCATTTACACTAATCCTGATAATTTAGGAGTTTTTACAATCCCTTTGCCCTTAAATTTGTGAATCTGATATGCAAGGAAAGGAGGTATGTTTTTTGGCTTTACTATGTTACTGTCTGTGAACCCTTTTTAGTACATTTGTTCAAAGGTTAAGGTCAGTGTCATTACAATCATTAATGCCTTTTGTGCTTTTATGTCCTCTCCCTTTTTATTTATTTGGTTTTTTGTTTGTTTGTTTTGAGAGTTAGTTCATCAGTCCCATGCTACTACTGATTGTCAAGGAAGCTTTGACCTATTCATTTTAAACATGATTAAAACTAGTTCCTGCTTAGTCAGCTTGGTGGACCCTGCTCCCGAATGTTCTTCATATTGGTATTAGACTTACTATTGTTAGCCCTGCTAAAATCCAGAATTCCCATACTCAAGTGATCCCCTAGCCTGATCTTTAGTAGAAAAGATTACAAGTATCTTTATAACTAGTTCATTATTTTAGTTTCTTAAATGTAGATTCCAAATACATTTCTATGAAGTTCTTAAATATTACATTATCTTTTGGTTGTTTTTTCCCCCATTTCTTTCTTCCTTTTTATTTGTATACTTTATGCCTGTCTGAATTTTGATTACCTTATATAGAGTTGTTATCTTTGAAATGCACTATGCTGAGAGAATTGAGGCATAAAGCCTTCTAGTTATATGTAAGACTGTAACAGATTGCCATCAAACCAACCGAATCTTTTAGCAAGCCATGTTCCAAAATCAACAATGTATGCACAAGTACCAGTATTCACTTATTTGATTCTAAATTAATGAAAATTAAATATTGTGCTTTACTTAATGAAACTACCATGAAACATTAAACTGGATTTTGCAGATCTTGAACTTCATAACAAGAAGCCTTATTCCTTTGTTCAGAGCATGAACTTATAATTATAGTTACCTCAAGAATAGACATGTCAAGAGATGGATAATTCATTAGTTTTCTAGGCACTCTTCCCACTGTATGATTCTCTGTTATTACTGTTAATGACTATAGTAGCCTGTGCTCAGGCTTTTTACTCAAATATTTCAGAGGATTTTGCTGCTTTTATCTTTAGTAATGAAGTAAAATATCTAAAGATCTTTGTTCAGCATGTAGTATTCACGTGGATGACAAGATTTTACTCTTTGTTATTTGGATTGTAGCCCTAAACTTGAAGACATCCTGGAACATCTTCCAAGTTATTAGGAGAAAAAAATTGCCACATGTGGCTTTAAATCTCAGTATAATATTATTACATTGACTAGGTCTGAAAAAGCATTTTGAACCAATACTGTTCCTTGGTATGCCATGAGGTCTTGTATTAAAATACATAAAGGTTGAGCCTTTTTTTCCACATACTTTCACTTTCTTTCTGTACTGAAATACTGTGCTTTCATAGAGAAATGCTTAGATTCTCTTGGATTTCTAGCACAGGAGGTTTTGGAGTTGATCCGGTCAATATTAATGCAAATGATGTTTAAAAGTGTGAAAGAATACATTCATACATAAATACAGACAAATAACTTATAAAATGGAAACCTATTATCTTTAGGGGGATATGGGCCTTTACCTATGATATGAGACTGTTGATATTTACAATTGTTCTGCAATTTGTATTCTTGTCCTGGGGACACTAAGAAATTAAGTGACTTGCCAAGGTAGCCAGCATCTGGCAGAAATTGGACTAGAAGCCAGGTTGTTCTAATTACAAGATTGACCCTTGCTTTTCCTCTGCCTGAACATTCTCTTTCTTCCATAATTAACATAGATTGTATCTTTTATTTTTTCTAAGGCTATGGAAAGCACCTTTTTTTGGTTTCTGAGGAATGTTTCATGATCTGCCATGTGATGTAATATTTTATTTGTCCTCAGCTTATCACTTTCAAACTTGTAGTATCTTTTTTTAATTGTTGTCTTTTTAGATTTAGTAAACTTAAGTTAGTAGTGTTTAACTTCAGAATACCTTTCATAATTTTATAACTTTTAATCATGTTCTAACTCATTGTGTTAGCCTGTTTGCATATAGTAATTCCCGATTCTCCTGAAACATTTTGTTGTTTTCTTTCATGCTTTACTATCTTTTGACTTGTATTAAATAGAATTGTTTGAGAATTTTTAAATGCACTATAGTTTTCTTCAGCAGCAGGATATTTGCCTCATGTTGGCTATTATATTTCTTGATAATACTAAACATTTTACAAGTCTTTTGGCCTTCAGTATCACATTAAATGCATATATGGAGAAAGCGTTCTGTTATGACTTCTATGTCCCTTCCTAAAACCATAGCCTATTAAGAAGAGCTTGTTTTATTATTCTTAGTATTTCCCATTCCTGTATTACTCACTTTTGATTCAAGATTATTTACTGGTTTTCTATCTAGTGATGGACATCATAGTTCTATCAACATGGCCTTTGATTCTATTGATTTGCTTATACTTCTAAAATATTTATTTTCCTTTCTCTTTCAATTTCTCTTCATGTTAGTAACCTTCCCCCCACCCCCGTCTATTCTTGCTTCTTCTTATCTAATTGGAAATAAAATTCTGTCCCTGGATAGTATATGAACTATTTAATGGATTAGAGAATATGTCAAGACAAGATATTGACCTCTCCCTTGAATTTCAGTTCTGGACATTAAACTCTGGCTATTATCTCAAACTCCCATTGATTCAAATAGAATTAAATATTCTCTCCCTCTTCTCCCCAATCCCAAAACAACTTCTTTTTGTAAAGATCACATTTCTGTCCATGATCTTTAGTCTCCCAGACTAAGTCTGTGGGAAATGTCTTTTGAATTGTCCTTTTTCAACCTGAGAACAGTTTGTCACCAAGTTCTGCCATTTTTTCCTTCCCAGTGTTATGTATCCATGGTTTCATAGCTTTAAGATTGGTGCAGATTTTATAATCCAAATTAAGAAATGTAGATATGTACCTATATACTTTTTTTCAGGAGCTAAAAATTTTTCTTTGGCACCTGAATATGTACTTCATTATTATTGTTTCTACCCAGCAACTAAATCCATCCATTTCTCTTGTCTTAGTAGATTAGTGTTAGATTTTTTTCCTTCAATAGTTTGATTTTGTTATATTGTATTATGAAACAGCTTCATATTAGCATATTTAATTCCACCTGATTTTAGATTTCTTATGAAAAATTTTACAGCTTAAAGTAGTCAATTTCAAACACATTTGTCACAGATAGCAAAGAAGAGCCAACCAATTCTGTTTTTGGTTGTCAGTGTGGTCAGTGTGGATATGCAAATTTTACCGTCTCTGAACAAATAGATATCATATGCTGCAATCATTTTTAATAGGAGCATCTATCTACTTGTACAAATATGCCAATAAAGGAATCAACCAGTTAAGCCTTGGATTTGGAAAGAGCAGGTCTGGGTTCCTATGTAGAATATTCCTATGTAGATGGCGATCATTCGGTCATTAAAACTCTCAGATTCTCAATTTTCTCATCCTACTGTGTGGATTCTTCTAGCTCTAAACTTTATGAATCTTAGGTTTGGAACCTTAAGGGTAGTGGTCAGAGATAGTTCTACTGTGGTTTACTTTAAAATCAATAATGGTAAGATATGAAACAATAAAATAAAGTCAGCTTTATAAATTAAACTGAAAACCAGCTAGTGGTTGAGTGCAAAAGAAAATGCTAAGTAGCAGCAATTTAAAAAAAAAAAAAAAAATACAAAGTTAAGGTGCAAAATTCTAATATCATGCCTGCTCTAGAAAGAAACATAGTGGCTTGTTTTTATAGACACTCAGGATTTATAAAATAAGATAAACAAGAAGTTCATGGGTGGGGTCTGTATAAATAATCTCCTACTGATAGGAAAAATGACAGTGTAAATAGGAGATAATCATAGCGCCTACTGAATTTCTTAGCTTGTTATTTGAAGCTTTTTTCACCTACTCACAGCTGTTCCCTCCAGGGGTAGGTTTTTACCTTTGCAGTAGATCAACAGAATTCCAAATTGCTATTAACAGTGATGAGAATTAGGTTGAATAGATTCTTAAAGACTTATCCCTGTCTTAATAGTAAATAGCAATACTACAAATCTCATTTGAGAGGAAACTTTTTTCTTTTTTTTTGAAAATAAATTAATATCTCTTAAAGATGAGATATGTTTTTCAATTTTCTGAAAAACTCAATAGGATAACTATAGACATCACTTAACTTTAAGTCATAACCTTTCCCTTCAAATAATGAAACCAAATAATCATTCATTTAAGGTCTGTCAGCCACTGAGTAAAACTAGTTATATTTCTATTTCTTGAAGAATGGTTATCATCTCTAAAATTTCAAAGTTTCCAATAATTGAATTCTTTACAATTACAGTTCATTTTAATTTCTTCTATTTTCTTAAATTACCATGGTGTCACAGGAAGAATGGTAGACTGAGATTCTAGTCTTAATTGCTGTTAATTCTAGACTTTGCATAAATTGCTTTTCTGGACCCCATTTTCTTATCTTTAAGATGAAGGGATTATACTAAATTATATTTCCTTGTAGCTCTCAATCCTCTCTCTACTTAAAATTGTATTCTTTTTTCTACGTTTTAAATATTATTATCTATATAACATAATGATATTACCATTTTCATGTATTTTACAATTATTATTAGTATGTTTGGACATGTATACATATATTGTATTTAACTTATACCTTAACATATTTAACATGTATTGGTCAACTTGCCATCTGGGTGAAGAGGTTGGGGAGGAGGGAAAAAGTTGGAACAAAAGGATTTGCAACTGTCAATGCTGAAAAATTACCCATGCATATATCTTGTAAATAAAAAGCTATAATAATAAAAAAATTAAACAATTATTATTAGTATCTTTGCTGAGGTTTTGAGCAGTGTTCAAATTTAATTTCACCTTTTGTATTTAGGGTAGATATTTTATGCCTCTTGTCATTTAATATGATTTCCTTTTCCTTATTTTTGTATTATATCTTTTAAACTTATGGTAGAGTCAGACGACCTATAGTATCTATAAATGTTCAAGTTAGTACTGTCAGAGGATCATTTTGCCTATGACTAATCCTTTCTCTTATTTTATCTTCCTTTTCCTGTACTATTCTCTTTCCTTATTGAATTGAATATTTTTATGCATCTCACTCCGTGTGTGTGTATATGTGTGTGTGTGTGTGTCCTTTCCTGCTTTGACAAATTCAGAAGACGTTTTCAAATGATACTCTACCTATATTCTGTCCTCATTTGTATAGATCCATACTTGTGTCCCTGACATATGAAATAATTACTTCTTTCTCTTACTTCCTTAGAGGATCCCTTTCTCCCCATCAAGAGGATTACCAACAGATTATTTTTATATCAGCCTTAGTCCCAGTGTGACTGCCTGAACATAAGTGTGTGAATTTCTCTTTTCTCTCTCTCCCCCTCCCTACTCCCTCTCCTTCTCTTTTCCTTTTTATGCCTCATTTTCCTTTTTATGCATCATCAACTTTATTATTGTTATTTAGCACCCTCTATGACCCCTGACTACAGAAAATCATGTATCTCCTCCCCCATTAGAATATAAACATTTCATCTCTGTATAGTCCCTTTGCTTATTTGTTTACATTTATTGCATTGTATTTATCTTGACTCCTGTATTAGTATTTCCACATTTTTATTCATCTCTGATCTTTTCATAAGAAATGTTTGGCAATTTCTCTTTCCCCCACAGGATTGTTGTTATTTTTTGTAAGCATCTATTTTTTGTCTTTTCGAATATCATATCATATATTCTGCATTGCTTTACTGCATTGAGTAATAGCTGTTAAATCTTGCGTAATCCTGGCTTGGGTTGCTTGGTACTTGAATTCTTTTTTACGGCCTGTATAATTTTTTTCTCTAACCTAAGCACTTTGGATTTTGACTATGACATCCCAGGCAGTCTTCATATGGGGGTTTCTTTCAGGAGATGACTAGTGAATTCTTTTTATTTTCCCTTTGTCCTCTTGTTCTAATAGGTCTGGTCAGTTTTCTTGAAATAAGATAGCCAGGTTCTTTTTTTGGTGACTCTCCTCTTAATGTAATGTTTGGAATCTGTGACTGTGTTGCTTTTCTATTTGTATCCATGAGCTTTGCACATGATTGCCGTTTAATTAATGCTTTTTCATTCATTCAGTCTTTAGGACCAACTTGATCAATATAATTATCATATTCAGGGTTTTTATTGTTGTTGTTATTTACATTTTTGTGATCTTTGTATATGTTGTTTTCCTAGTTTTGCTTACTTTACTTTCTTGTGGTTGGTGTAGCAAATGATGTGGTTTGCAAGTACCAGATGATGTCATTTAGGAAAGCACCAGATGTTGGGGTTTGGTCATGAAGAATTCACAGTGGCCATTCTCTTTGGCAAAAGGTAGATTTATGTAGGAGAAGAGGTTACAGACAAAATGAAGAGATGAAATGAAGGGAGTGGTAAATATGAAATAAAGTTGGGAGAGCACATACCATCGAAAGGGGTTTTAAAAAAATAGTAAGGGAAAAGACAAGTTCCCTAGTGGAATTCACAATTAGCTGGAAATAACTTTGGAGGGGAAAAGGAAACACCTGATGGGGTTGGATCATGTTCTTAGCTGGCAGTACCGTAAAAGAGTTAGTTAACTATAAGGAGAAAGACATCATGAAGCATGGTGGGGGGTGAGAGGAGAGACCCCATATGACATAGGGGAAGGATAAAAAGAAAGACAGCACCAGGCAAGAGTGCCATGTTGACCCAAAAGGGTTTCGCAAAGATGACATGGATTGTAAGCAGGATTATAGGGGAAATTGAACATTACTGGGATTTCTAATAGACACAGCAAGGTGGGGCTGCCCACAACCTCCACAGAGGGTGGACCTCAAAGGTTTAACATAATTTTGATTTCTGACTGGATGACCTCCACAGAGGATGAATCCACGAAGCCAAATTGATATCTGTCAATCTTTTCCTGTCTGCCTAAGAGAACAATTCCATCAGTGCCCCAGTTTCCCTCTGCCAATGGCATCTAGTTATTGAGAGTCTCATCAATTTATTTATATTAGTGTGCTTGTCTGTCCACAGCTCTAGTCTCTGATACAGGACAAGACTTAAGTTAGTTTTTTTCCTCTCTCATCACATTCCTTTTACTTTGTTTCATTCCAACTATTCCAAAGCACATCTGAACATTTCACTCCCCTACTTAATAAATTCAAAGACCTATCTGTTACCTCTACAGTCAAATACAAATTCCTTTTGATATTAAAACCCTTCACAGTCTTGCTTCACCCTGCCTCTCTAACCCTATTCTATGTTATTCTTCAGATCTACTAGTTTAAATTTGTCATTATTCTGACACATTGGCTGATACAAAGTAAGTACTAGATAAATGTTGGTTGATTCATTAGTACAGACATTGTTAAGAGTCTTCATAAAGAGATACCACTGTCAATCAAACTTATCAACACTCAAATATTTTAAAAAACAATTTTTATATGATCAGAGAGTAGACCTGTTGTATACAAAAACCAGTGGGCCTTGAGTAGCATATGGGTAAGATAGGTATAATGCAAATTTATAAAAGGCAGGAAAAAAAGGGGCAGAATTTAAATAATGGTGAACATGTAGTAGAAGGGGAAGATCTACATAAGGTAAAATAATAAATTGGTCAGTAAACATTGGGGATATTACTGGAATTTGTAGACTAATCAATCCCATCAGAGCTCCAGCTATTTACTTGACATGTTCATCTGAAATAGATATAATAAAGCTGAGCCAGAAATTCTCTTATCACTAAACCAGTTGATCATCAGAACTAAGGTCTCAGCTACATTCTGCACTTAATTATATGACCTGATTTTAAGCAAATGGCAGTAATAGCCAAACCAGAAAAATTCTTTTATGATAATTACTTATAGACTGTCTTTGTGCCTTTGCACTGATTGGTTGTCCTTCTTGGAATGTTGCTTCTCCTCTGTCACTTAGAAATCCCATTTTCCTTCAAGTCTCAGTTCAATCTTCAAAATCTATGAGAGTTCTTTCCTGATCTACCCAATTTCTAGTAATTTTCCAAAAAATTATCTGGTAGTTTTTTTCATCATATATACTTTTATTATTTACATATTGTTTCTGTCATTAGTATGTCAGCTCTTAAAAGGAAGGGATTTTTGATTGTTTCTTTGTTTTCACATACCTAATAAATATTTATTTGATTAATTGATTATATTTATGATTTCTAAGAGTGTGTTTGATAAATTGACATCCATGTATTTTATAATTTGGTAGATTTAAATAGGATTTTGCCATTTTTTTCCTCATATGTTTTGCTATTGCTGTATTTGTTGTTTAATAGTTTTTAGTCATATCCAACTCTTAATCATCCTTTGAGTTTTTCTTGGCAGAGTTACTGGAAAGGTTTTGCCATTTCCTTCTCTTAACTCATTTTCAGATGAGAAAACAGGAAACAGTTAAATGACTTGTCTAGGGTCACACAGATAATAAGTGTCTGGTCAGATTTGAACTCAGAAGATGAGTTTCTGACTTCAAACCTGGTTCTCTATCCACTGTACTTGCTCTGTTGTCCCCCCCCCCCAAAAAAAAAAATAATTTTTTGTGATTTTTATTTCATATGCTACTAGTTTCCTGAAGTTATTAACTTAATTCTTTAGCTTCTTTTGTTGACTCTCTAACTAAACTAACATGTTAGTATTAAGGGCTAATTTTATCCCTTTTTTTTTTTTTTTTTTTTTTGCCTTTAGTTTCTTTCTCTTAGTATTATTGAGTGAATGATCTTTTTATTTTACCCAATCCTAGACTCACTACTCTACACTACTTTTGGATATCTGCAGACCATGTGTGATGAGCCTAAAATAAAATTAAAAATCATCAATCAGAGCCCAGGGCACACCAGTAGGTGGGTGTTTGGTTTTCCATTTTTGGGAGAAGGGGTATTAGAGTTTAGGTGGCATGACCTGGACATTATTTGGGACAGCATTTTTAGAACAATCCTAAATCGAAGCAGTGGGTCTAAGATAGCAGAAAGTTTATAGAAGTTGGAATGGAGAGAGTAGGAAGGAAGAGAGAGAGAGAGAGAGAGAGATACCTTTAGATATGTAACTGAATGGACCAAGGTGACTAGGCTTCATCTGTTTTCCAGGTGATTGATCTAAGATTTGTCCATTAGCTAGCTGGCAAGTGCCTCTACTTTCGTATATAGAAATTGAACAGGGAGGAAGCTGGACATCAAAACTTTAATAGGTTCCTTTTCTTTTATCAGAGTCAACCTTCCTTCAATGAAGAATAAAAATCAGACTCAGGACAGTCAATCAGTGAACATTTATTAAGTAAGTGCCTTTTGTGTGCCAAACATTTTGTTAAGTAAGACATGGTCCCTTCCTCAAGAATCTTATAATTTTAACAGGGAAAACAGCACACAAAAAGTAACTGAAAAAAGCACTAGAGGGAGGTATCCAATGTCATAGTATAATGGAGAAGTCCAGAAGAGTTTAGCTATATGGGAAATGAAGAGATTGCTGACCAGATACTCTCCTTAACCAGAGATTCTGGGGGAAACTCCGCACCCTCCAGTTAAAGGGGAATGCCACCAGGGCAGAGGACACTGATGAGGTTCCTCCTACTTTTAAATCTATGATTATAGAATCTTAATGCTTTGGCATAAGGTTGGATCAAACAAATAACAGTTTGGTTGGACTGTAGAGCATGGGTACGAGTGAAGCTGTAGTAATTACAGATGAGGAAAGTAGAAAGTACTGTGATTGTTTCATTGAACTTCTGATTTGGAAAATATCTTATTTCAAGCCCTTCCTTAAAAAGAATTCCCACCATAATATACCCAAACAAGATTTTTTTGACTTCTGCTGAATGTTCTTGTTCAAGGAGGAAACTACCTCCTATAACAGCCTTTTAGGAGAGGTCTTGTTAGGAAATTTTCCTGACTTAAAGTCTAAATGTTCTTTTTTTGCATCTTCCACCCATTGTTCCTCATTTCGTCTTCAAGAGCTGACAGGAAAAGTACAATCTTTCTTCCATATGACAACCTGCCATGTGCTTGCAGACCATTATATTTCCCCTCTGAGCCTTCACTTCTTTTCAATAAATATTCACAGTTCTTTCAAACTAGTCTCATATGGTGGTCCTGACTGGCTTTTTCCTGATGTTCTTCAGCTTATTAGTATTTTTTTAAAGAAAACTTTCAATATTTCTTTATTGTTCTCAAATGTTTCCTGCCCCTTAAATTCATTTATTCTTGACTTGCTAGATCATTCATTATATTTATAAACCATATTTCAACCTTTACCTCTGGAATAAAGGTATAAGGTGACATGCGTGTGTATACTTTTAGTACTACTTAAGTATTTGGATCTTAAATACTTGTCCTTATATCCGTGCTGACCTGAATTTAGCTAGAAATGGTTGAGGGTGATAAAAGTTGCTAAGCATATGTAGAAGTAATAATTAATTATCCAAAAACCCCAAACAAATCATCACTCCCATGTTAGTAGTATTGTAAGGTTTACAAATTATTTTTTGTTAAAAATCCATCATTTTAAAATGTGATATGTACAGAGTCATTGTAGGATAGTAAGTAGTATAAAACTTTACATTTATCTCTATTAGTTTCACTTAATTTTCTAGCTTTTAAAGTGCTGAGTTGAAGAAAAATTATTTTTCAGCTGACCCTAGAAAATTAGAAATTGTAGTCATGATTTCAGACAAAAGTGAATTCAGCCTATTTAGCAAGTTCAACTGGAACTTCCAATGACTTTCCAGGATCAAATACAAAATACTCTATTTGACATTCAAAGCCTTTCTTAATCTAGCCTTTTTATACTTTTCCAGTCTTTATACTTACTCCCTAATAACATACTCTTCAGTGCAGTAACACTGGATTCTTGACTGTTTTACAAAAGATACTTCTGTCTCTTGGATCCAGCCATTTTTCTGGCTATACCCCATTATTGGAATGTTTTCTTTTCTCCACTCTGACTGCTAATCCTTCCTTTAGGTACCATCTGAAATTACATTTTATTTAGGAAACTTTCCCCAACTCCTTTTAATTTCAGTGCCTTCTCTTTGTTAATTCTTTCTTTCCTTTATATAGCTTGCTTTGTATTTATTTGCATGTTGTCTCCCCTTTTAGATTGTAACTTTCTTGATGACAAGGACTCTCTTTTACACTCTCTGTGTTTCCCCAGCATTTAACAGTGTCTGGCATGTAAGTATTTAATAAATGTTTATTGATTGAATGATGCAGAAAAACAAAAGACACCAATAAAAGCTTATTAAAATATACTACCTTAGTTTTAGTACTCACACAAATGATTTCCTAAGTTGAAATTTTGTAGACAGTTCAGATAACTTGTATGAATTTTTGATCACGTTTTTCGGTATTCATGAGAATTTAATTCTAAGATAAGGGATAATTAAAACTAAAAGAGAGAAGCAATGTGCCATAGAGATCAGAGGACTGACTTTGTAACCAGGGAAATTTTCAATATACTGCCAGTGATTCCTAGTAAGTCATTTAACTATCAGCATCTTAAGCAGCTTTCTATGACTATAAGTTGCGGAGAATGTGTTTGTTTACTTGAATGCTGGCATAGAAGTTATCTTACTGGGAGCTCCCTACCCCTGAGAAATCTTAGGTCCAGTTTTTATTCCCAAGTACTTGTTGCTTTTTTTTTTTTTTTTTGGCTCAGGTGGCAATTGGGGTAAAGTGACTTGCCTGGCATCACACATTTAGGAAGTGTTAAATGTCTGAGACCAGATTTGAACGCAGGTCCTCCTGAATTCAGGGCTGGTGCTCTATCTACTGTGCCACCTAGCTGCCCCCTTGTTGATTTTTTAAAAATAGGGACATTTTATTCATAGTCAAATATAGAATTGCTTAGTATGCATAATGACAAAAGATATTACTTTTCCTGTTACAGTCTCTTCATGCTTTCTAATCTTGTCAATGTCTGTTCAGTTTTGCAATGTCTTTCCAAAAATCTTTAACACAAGAATTAATGATGCACTGGGGACAATCCCTTATTTTTATTATAAACTATCCATGAAACTAATGAAGCATTTTCCATCTATTCCTCACTTTCAATATATGCTTCTCCCCAGTGTTTTTCATCCCTACTCCAAGTATTCATTTCCTTCATTCTATGTCTTTTATGCCCCTTCTGAATTGCATATTTGTTTTACTTGTGTAGAGGGTCTGAACTCTGGAGAAGTATATTTGAAACAAGGTATTAACTCAGTGGAATTGATGAGATGATGGTTCTCTAGTTCACACATACTCAGTATACTGTAATGACGTAATTGTACTAAGGTATATAAAGGCTGGTATATAAAGGTTCTCTAGTTCACACATATTCAGTATACTGTAATGATATAATTGCACTAAGGTATATAAAGGCTGAGAACCATCATCTCATCAATTCCATTGACTTAACAGCTTGTTTCAGGTATACTTCTCCAGAGGTCAGGCCCTCTACATCTCCCGTTTTCTTTTGTTTTTAGAACATAGGTGGTCACATCCTTCCTGACTTCTCAGGAAGAGCGGTAAAAACACCAAAAAGGAGGTGATCACTCCCTCCCTGATTTCTCAGGAAAGGGGGAAAGAATCGTCATCTCATCAATTCCACTGAGTTAACACCTTGTTTCAAGTATATTTCTCCAGAGTTCTGGCCCTCTACATCTTGTGCCTTGATGTTTTATGGCATGGAGGAAACCATAAGTCCCTAAAGATCATACTAGTTGATTAAAAGTTTTGATGGATTGTAGAAAATTCAGTAGTCTTTGATTATAATTAACAGACTATATTTCCTGTTAATATCAGGTTAGATAAATATGGAGAAACTTATCACCAGAAAGCTGGCCATGGGTGATGAATTCTTTGGCCATGGTAACCATTATCCAGCTGCACCAAGAGAGTATAAACTGACAAAAGGCATCTGTTGACAGAAGAAGAAAATAAAGAAGGAAAAAAAGAGTTCATGGCAAACAACTTCATTTTTTCCCCCTGTAAAATATGAGGCCAGATTCTTAGCTATGATACCATGATGGAGAAGGGAAGACATGAAAGGGTTTGAGGAAAAATGAAAAGTTTTGGAAGAGGAAGCCATGACAACTGGGATAATAAGTTGAGAAAGAAGATAAATAGTAGAATGATTGTATAGAAGCAGTGAAGACCCAATTGAGATTATGTAACATATATAACTCATCTTTTTTAGCAGCGTACATGTAACAGTGAAGGTAAAGAATGATGGAAGTGAACTAAGACTGAAAGTTGGCTAGATATAATTGGTGATATTAAATGGGGCTAGGTGATCAAGAAAGGAAGACTATGGAGACTCAACAAGGAGTCAAGATAAGGAGAAGAGAAAGTGGCTAGTGCATGGCATTGTCCTGGGAGAAAATTGAGGGGTAAAGGGATTGGAGAGTTATGTAAGAGAAGGTAAAGGGAAAATTGAAAAGCCTATAGGTTATGTTTTGATAGAGAGACTTCAAAATTCTTGAACATAGAGGTAGTTCATTTGTGGCTAATGGCAAGATCAAGGATATGACCATCTTTGTGTGTGGCTGAAGTGTAATGAAGTAACCAAATGGTTTAGGAAGGGCCTCTTACACTTTTTTGTCACTTATAACCCTTTTTAGCCTGAAAAATTTTACATTATATATTAAATAGGTATAAAAATCAACATTTACTGATAAATCATAATTTTGCAACCCCTACATTTAGTTATAAAGATCCTATTTGGGTTGGCAACCTACTGAATACTTAGAAATTGGAGTTTAAAGTACTTAAGGGAAAATCAATATGTATGTTGAAATTTCCTAAAATTAAAGTGGGAGTTGAGGAAGAGAGAAAAATTGTAAGCCAAGTATCAAACTCATTGAAGAAGGAAAGGAAGTAACCTGGAGATTCTGTATATACCAGCTACCAGGATTTTGATTGGATGGTAGATAAGAATATCATGAATTTAAATGGAAGAAAGATTACTGGGTGTTGGAGGTAGATAGAAAACCTTGCAGTGGCAGTGGGGAAAGTGAATGTTCTTGACTTCATTATTTTATCCCATTCAGTGCACAAAAGTGCATTGAACTCCGGATTACTATTCTTAATGCATTAAATATAATCATTACTGTTAGTAAATCATTAGGGGGTTTTTGTTCACTAGTTTGTTGTTGATTTTGGGGAGGGTTTGAGTTTGGTTTTTTGGCATTTTTTGCCCTATACTCATTGGTACATTATAATGATGGTCACATCATTATAGCACTTACTATAGCACTTACTGATATTTAGATACTAGAAGTAATTTCATGGGAGAATTTGCATATTGTTAACTCTTGTGATAGGTGAATAGTTTTTTCAGGAGTGCATTATGGCTTGTAAAACTTAGCAATTCAACAATGAATTTATGTATTCCTAGAATAGCTATTATGATCCAAGATAGGCATGTGTTATTCATGCCACTAAGTTGAAATCTGCTTCTTTACATTTATTTGAGAGTGTTTTAAGGTCTTGTATTTTGAAACAATATCTGTTGGTCTGTAATGGCCATTCAGTTCCTCAAATAGAGAAAATATTGAAGGAGTATTTCTAGGTGTGGGAACTTGTTTTAATGAGGATAGTTTTGCATAATTCTAAAATCTGCCACAGTTACTTATGAAGTGACATACTACTATTATTAATCTGGGAATTTTTCTCCAATGGTACTGATTGCAATTTTTCCATATTTTCCTCCTATACAACCCTATACGCCCTCCTGAAAAATTCTTTTCAGATACTCAGCACACTAGGAACTTTTCTTTAGATTTCTTGAAATTAAGTGGATTCAATGAAACATGTAGGGTGTTAATTTCTTATGCCTTTCTCTCTTGCAGTATAACTGACCTATTTTCTTTTATAGTCATACATTCTTTAAATGACATCCATTATATCACTTCTTTTGTGTATTTATTAACTGATAAATGTTGCATACTTATACCCACTTTGTTCTTCTAAATTGCCCCTTGCAGTAGGGGACACAATTCTTTGGGAGACTATGGCATTCCGTGACTTATTCTATAACATGATGTTTAAAAGTTGGACTTTTATTTCCAGAGAAACTTGGAATCATTAAACTCATTGTATAATCTTATATTACTCTCTTTTACCCACATTGTCCCACCCATATTGGAGCATTAAAAAAAAAAAACCCATAAAAAATTAGACATATTAAAGACATTTTTCTGACCACAGTGTAGTAAAAATTATTCAAAGAAAGACTAATGAAGAAATAATTAAAATTTAAAAAGACAACTGTAGAAACACTTAGAAATTTCATTTAAAATGGTCATTGACAACGAGACAACACACCAAAATTTGGGAGAGATTTTATACCTCTGAACACCTTCATCAGTAAAAGAAAGAACTACATTAATAATCGATCATACAACTTAAAAAACCAACAGATTAAACAGTAAAATAGAAATCTTGAAAATAAAAAAAAAACAAAATTGAAAGGAAAAAAATAGAAGCTAAAAAATAAAGTGAACAGTTATTTTGTGAAAAACCACAATTCTAATGGGATTTAAAAAACCAATGTTATTACTACAATCAAAAATAAAAAGGTGAATTTATTAAAAAATGAAGAAATAAGTTTTTAGGAATTATTTTATCCAATTACATGTTAATAAAATTAACAATCAATGAAATGGATTAATATTTATAAAAATGTAATGTATTCATATTCACTGAAAAATAAAGGACAAATAATTTAATTTCAGAATAAAAATTGAATGAGTTATAAATGAGTTCACAAAGAAAAATGCCTCAGTGCCAGATGAATTTATAAATTTCAAACATTCAGAGAACAATTTATTTATTTATTTAAGATTTAAATGAAAAATAGGAAAAAAAAGAAAATACTGCCTCTTAAACAGAAAAATAAGAGGATTCAAAATATGAGACAATAAATCTCTATTTCAAGAAAGCCTATGTAATACATCTCACAGAAGTGTTCAGAGCTTCCCATCTTTTCTTTGCTTCCTTTTACTGTTTCTTTTGTGTTCTGATGTACATTTTTTACTTATTCTTTTTTCTCTCCTTCCTCCCCCAAGAATTAGGCACGTGCACACACACACATACATACATACACATACATACACTTACCCATACATGCACATTTATAATCATACATGTATATACACATATACATTCATATATATTTACGTCAGGCTGTACTACACTAATTTGTCCTGTTTCTCTGAAAGTAGATAACTTTGTTCTTGAATAAGTCCAAATCTTTTCATATTTTTCTTAATCTACCAACTCATTATTTTCTATGCACAGTAATATTCCCACTTTATGCTATCCAGTTATTTTAAATAGTCTATATTGATTAATATGGATGACATTCCCCATTTTTCCCTTTCAATTAATCTTTTTTAGAGTTAGCTTTGTCTGAAATCTGATCACTGTCCCTGATTTTTTTCTCTAATAAATTTTGCTGCTGATATTTCTTATTTTGTATCCTTGCTGACTCCTCTTCTACCCTTAACTTGCTTTGCTGTTAATCTACCCTACCTTCAAGGATCCCTCCCTTATTCTTTTCCCCTACCTTTTTTTTCTTTATTCTATTCCCCTTAATCTATACACCCTTCTAAACCCCCATTTATCCTGTTCCCTTCCCTTCTTGTTTTTTTATAGATTTAGAAGACTTTTATGCCTTTCTGGATAGTGATACAGATATAGATATTCACACATTCCCCCTTTAATCCATTCATGATGAGAGTACAGTTCCAGAACTACCAACTCTTCTCCTCCTCCTCACTTTATATCAGTTTTTACTCTCACACCTCATTCATATAAAATATTTATTCTTTTTTTTTCCTACATGCTTTTAAAATTAAAATTTTGCTTTTTAAAAATATATCATAGGGGCAGCTAGGTGGCACAGTAGATAGAGCAGCAGTCCTGAAGTCAGGAAGACCTGAGTTCAAATATTCAAATAGGATCTCTCAGACACTTAACTTTAGTGTTAAGTGTCTGTGTGACCTTGGGCAAGCCACTTAACCTCATTAGCTCAGCCTCCTCCCCAAATTAATTAAAAATAAATAAAAATAAAATTACATCATACTCAATTCCACCCAGATCTTTCCATGAACTGCCCAATTACTAGTGACAATCTTAAACATATCATTTATTTTTTTACATATAAAACATAAAAATTTTCCTTATTGAGTTCCATGAAATTAGTCTTTGATGTTAACTTTATATGTCTTTTGCATCTTACACATCAAATTTTCTTTTAAGTTCAAGTATTTTTACGACATAATCCCAACAGTCTGGCAGTTTCTTGAATGTCCATTTTTGGGATGTGTTCAATATTATGCTTAAATTTGCTATATATGACATTTTTAGCCTCAACCCTAGTTCTTTGGCACTTCAAGATAACAGAGGTACTTCAACACTCATTTGCTTTAAAATTTGGTTAATTTGGCACTCAACAAATTTTTATAAGAAAAAAAAATTAGTTCAGCACTTGACACTTATTTGGCATTCATTGCACTTGGTTGTTCTCTTGGCTGAGGCAGCAATGTGTAGGACTGTCAGATTGGTGCCCAGGATGCTGATGTTTTGTGTGTTGCTGGGCAGGTTACTGAGTAGTTCCTGTAAAACAATGTAACTACAGTGTATAATTTCTTCGCTTCCCAAATACTAGTACTAGAAGGAGCACAGAACTGGAGGATAAGCAGCAGGGTAGGAGCTTTGGTGTAGGCTGACCCAGAACTCCTGGTAACCCCAGCCTCTGCACAGTGACCACAGACTGGGGCTGTGGAAAGCATGAAACTATAGCTTCCACCTCCATATCAAGGGATACACTAAAGAAACTTGACCTTGTGGGGTGGGAGGAGAGTGATGATTCCTCTCAGAAGTGAGTTGAGCCAATAAGGGAGGTGGGCTGGGCTGGACTGGCTTGTTTCTCTGCCCCCGAAAGCTCCAATTGCCCCTTTCAGGAATTGGATGGGGAAGGATGGTTAGGTTTTGAACTAAAGGTATACTCATTACAGCAAAAATTCATTTATTATTATTTGTTTTTGCCACTTATTTTGCCTTCTAGAATCAATTGGTGAAGAATATTGAAATCCTACTGTCTCTTGTCTACTCAGTACTAAGATACTATTATCTGTTTTAAGACCCACGGTCTTTTAATGTAGCTGCTGCAAGGTTTTGTGTGATTCTAATACTTGTTGGTCATTGAGTTTTCTCTTCTAGCTGTTGGTTTCAGAATTTGGCTAGATTGTTCCAATAGATTTCCCTTGTAGAACTTCTGATAGGGAATGGTGAATTTTTTTTCTATTTCTACTTTCCCCTCTTGTTTTAACATTTCAGGAGAATTTTCTTTAATTGCTTCTTATATTATTGTATCTAGATTCTTTTTTTTTAAATCAGTTTTCAGGTAGTCCAATTATTCTAATGTTTTCTCTTCTTGATCTGTTCTCCATATCTGTTGTTTTTCTTATGCCATATCTCATATTCTCATATTATTTCCATTCTTTTTATTTTGTTTTATTATTTCTTGGTCTCTTAAAACTTCATTGACTTTCTGTTGCACAATTCTAGTTTCCAAGGAGTCGTTTTCTTTCAGATTCTGGATCTCCCTTTCTTGATGATTGGCTTTCTTTTCATAATCTTGTTTTTCTTATATTTTTTTTTTTAATTCTAAGAATTCTTTTTGGGCAGCTGACCATTTAATGTTACTCGTTGGGATAGAAGAGGCTTTTAAAAATTCCATTGTCCTCCTCTGAAAATGTATCCCTGTCTTCCCTATTCCCATGGTAACTTTCTATGGTTAGGTTCTTTTTCCTTTGTCTGCTCATTTTCATTAGTATTAACAGTAGTGATTACAGGTTATTGATATAATCACTTTTAGTCCTGATATAGGCTACAGGGAATGGTGTCTCTGGTCTCAGATCCTCCTTCAGTTCTTTCCTCTGACCTGAAATCTTAAACCAAGAACTCTACCTTTCTCTAAGTACCTGCAACCAGCACTGTCCGTGCTACACTGCTTCTGTGCTGATTCCATCTTGCCCAGGATTGTGTCTCAGCACAACTGAACTTGTTGTTCCTTCTTGGCAGAGTTTCCCTTCATCTTCCCAGACTCAGATTCCCAATTCCCTATATTGTGGAAAGTATGTCTGGAGCTGAAACTACCTCCTAACTCAGCTACTCCCCTAGTTCTCTGTTACTGTTTCATCCGAAGTAGCCTGGAGGTGTTTACACTTCACACAAGACAAACCTTGGTCCTGAAATTTTTCTTTGGGTCTTCTCTGATTTTTCCAGAAGGACCACCGTTCTGCCCCAAATCTTAGTTTATTTTTACCTCTCTGTGTTCTGCCTGAGATATAGTTTTGTCTGATTAGTGGTGTTCATCTGGAGAGTTTGGAACTTTATGACCTCTGCTATCTTCTCAGAATCTTCTTCCAAGTAATTATTTTGAATACTTATAAATTATCTTTAAAAGAAGAGATCCTGCCAAATTTCTTCTTTCAAATGTAATCTTGATGCATAAACCAGGAAAGATAAAAAATAGGAAAGACTAACATTTATATTTGTTAATCACTTAGTTGTTTGTGAGTCTTCATGATCCCACAGATCATAGCACTCCACACCCTTCCACTATCTTTTGAAGTTCATATTAGTTGTTTTCCTGATACCATCTATCCATCTCATCTTCTGCCATTCCCTTTTCCTTTTGGCTTAGATGGTTTCCCAATATCAGGGTCATTCCCAGTGAGTCCTGCCTTCTCATTACATAACCATACTATTTGAACTTCAGCTTCAGTATTTGACTAGTGTAAATTAATTGTTTTACATATTGACTAATTTGATCTCATTTGCTGTACAAGGGACTCTCAAATCTTTAGTACCACAAATTGAAAGCATTGATTCTGTGGCACTCAGCTTTCCTTATAGTCCAGTTTTCATAGCTATACATTGCTATTATAAAAACTATAATTGACTACATAGACATATGTCAACAAGGTGGTACTTTTTTAGTATACAATCCAGATTTTCCTTAGCTTTCCTTTCAAGGAGCAAGCCTTTTTTTAATTTCATGACTGTAGTTACTGTCTGCAGTGATCTTTGACTCCAAGAATATAAAATCAGATACTGCTTCTATTTCTTTTCCCTCTGTCTGCCAGGAATTGATAGAACCATTTGTCAAGATTTTAGCTTCTTTTTCATGTTAAACTTCAAGCTAATTTTATACAAGCTCTCTTTCAAGCTTCATCAAGAAGCTTCTTAAATCTTATTCATTTTTTGCCATCAGAGTGGTATCTCCTACTTATCTAGATTGTTAGTGTTTCTCCCAGCAGCCTTACTTCTGGCTTCTTATTCATCTAGCCTAGCATTTCACAGATATATTCTGTATATAAAGTAAGCAAATAAAGTGTTAATATGCAGACTTATTGTATTCCTCTTAAATTAATCACTTGTTCCATTGCTTCTTGACTGACCTGTGTATGGGTTCTTCAGGAGACAAATAAGACAGTCTGGTATTCCCATCTCTTTGAGGGCTTGCCACTTTTTGTTGTGAATTCACATCATCAAAGGCTTTAGTGTAAGTAGTGAAATAGATGTTTTGTGGCACTCCCTTGCTTTCTCTGTAATACAACAAATGCATATATATAGACTACTATTTTGTGAATATCAATGCAAAATTTTAAGTGAATTTTAGCAGTGAGACTATAGCATCATATCACAAACATCCCACAGTAATGCAGGTTTGGTTCAGTATTAGGAAAAGTATAAATATCATTGTCCATATTAATAGTAACAAAGGGCAGAAATAATAATGTATTAAAAGATGTAGAAAAAACTTTTCAACAAGATAAATTAGCTTCTAATGTTTCAAAAAAAAAAAAAAATCCAAAATACAAAGAAGTAAGTGGATCTTTTCTTAATATGTTAATATTTTATGATTACTATCTGTCTAAAACTAAGTGCTACCATTATCTGTAATGGGGATAAATTGGAGACCTTTCCGGTAAGATCAAGGGTAAAGCAAGGATGTCCATTATCACTTTTGCTATTCATGTAATACTTGAAATACTAACTAATGAAAAGAAAAAGAAATTGAAATATTAGGCATAGGCACAGAGGAAACAACTGAAATAAGTTTCAGCAAAGTTTCTGAATAAATAAATGCAGGTAAATTACCAGCATGTCTATATATTGCCAGCAAAATGGAAGAGATAGAAAGATTTATTGCATTTAAAATAACTATTTTTGTTTAAGTCATTTCAGTCATGTCAAACTCTTTATGATCCCAATTGGGGTTTTCTGGTAAAGGTACTGAAGTGGTTTGCCATTTTCTTCTCTGGCTCATTTTACAGATGAAGCAACTGATAACATTAGGGTTAAGTGACTTGCCCAGGCTCACACAAGTGATTAGTATCTAAGGAAGATGCATATTCCTAACTCCAGGCCTGGCACTCTATCCATAATATTATTTAGCTACACAAAAAATATAAAATATTCTAGAGTCGTTTTAACAAGAATTTATGAATACATCTGCAAAATTATTTTTACAAAGATAAAGATAGATGTAAATAATTGAAGAAATATTGTTTATTATCAGTACTGGCCAAATTAATTTACCTAGTCACTTCCATTCCAGACTATAATTTATAGAACTAGAAAAAACCCCACCAAAATTCATATGGAAGAACAAAAGATCTAGCATCTCATGGGATATAATAAAAAATATGAAAAGGAGTACTATATCTCAAACTGTACTACAAAATAATTATCATGTTTGGGACAATTTAATAAATACTTAAATAATTAACAAATTAATAGTTAATAAATAGTAAATTATTATTTTATAAACCCTGATATCTTAACTATTGAGATAAGAGCTCAGTATTCAATAAAAAGTTGTTGGGAAAACTGAAAAACAGTCTGGCAGAACTAGGTCTAAACATTACCTAACACTAACATAAAGATTGACAACATAATCCAATTAGCAGAGCAAGGAAGAAACTGTCTATCTGAATTATGGATAAAGGGTAAAAGGATTTTGCATAAGCAAAACCAATGCAGTTGAAATTAGAAGAATAGTAGAAAATTGGATCATGATACACCAAGTTTCTCTGAGATAAAAATAAGAGCCTCTAATGGACATAACTATTTAATTGTTAGAGGAAGAAATCTAAACTTTCAGTAAATTATGAAAAAAGTGCTCTATAAGTCACTAATTATTAGACATGTCAATTAAAATGACTTTGAGGTTCCACTTCATACTCATCAGATTAGCAAAATTGACAAAAAGGAAAATGACAAAAACTGGAGAGTCTATGGGAAAACATAATTATTTGGTAGAATAGTTAACTGGCCCAACCATCCTGAAAAGTAATTTGGAACTATGCCCCAAAGTTATTAAAGTGTAATCCCTTCTGATCTAATTATCCCAACATTAGATTTGTACACAAAAATGTCTAATGGAAAAAGGAATATATTAAAATATTTGTAACAGTATTTATTAATATGATAAAGAATTGGAAAGTGAGAAAGTACCTATATTTGGGAAATGCTTGTATTACTTATGATATATGAAGATTGTGGATTAATGCTGGGGGGTAAAAAATCATATGAACTAATATAGAGAACAATTTATCCAAATACAGTAAGAAGGCTGACAACTTTGAAGAACTTCAGAACACCAGTCAATGCAGTGATCAACCATGATTCTAGAAAATGTATAATAAAAACATCTTGTCTTATGTCTTTATAGAGATGATAGAACCAGAGTATAAATGGAAACATTTTATTTGAGGAAATGGCCATTGGCAGAATTTGTTTCTTAATTTAACTATACATGTTTGTGTTGACATTTTGTTTTTCTTAGTGTGGGACAGATTTCTGTGGGGATAGAGAGAATCCAGATCTTTTTATTAAAAAAAAAAAGAAAAGAAAAAATGAAAATTCAATCAACAGTGGTCTCGTTTTGTTTGATTTCTGCACCCACTTTATTGTTCATATGTATGTCTTTATACATAAGTATCTCCATAGATATACACAGAGGTTACCTTTGTGATTTTCCTTTCTGGCCAGTTAAACAGAACTCTTTCCAGTGATGATGGCTCTCATTTAGAATGTCCCACAAATGATCATTTGCCCTCAGAATGTCTTCCATGGAATAATTGATTAAATTTGGGAAATCCCTTCAGTTTAGGTTCTTCATGTCCTTCATGTTTTTTTTTTTTTTTTTTTTTTTTTAATAGCCTTTTATTTACAGATTATATGCATGGGTAACTTTACAGCATTAACAATTGACATACCTCTTGTTCCAATTTTTCACCTCTTACCCCCCACCCCCTCCCCTAGATGGCAGGATGACCAGTAGATGTTAAATACATTAAAATATAAATTAGATAACACAATAAGTATACATGACCAAACCGTTATTTTGCTGTACAAAAAGAATCAGACTCTGAAATATTGTACAATTAGCTTGTGAAGGAAATCAAAAATGCAGGTGTGCATAAATATAGGGATTGGGAATTCAATGTAATGGTTTTTAGTCATCTCCCAGAGTTCTTTCTCTGGGCGTAGCTGGTTCAGTTCATTACTGCTCCATTGGAAATGATTTGGTTGATCTCGTGCTGAGGATGGCCAGGTCCATCAGAACTGGTCATCATATAGTATTGTTGTTGAAGTATATAATGATCTCCTGGTCCTGCTCATTTCACTCAGCATCAGTTCGTGTAAGTCTCTCCAGGCCTTTCTGAAATCATCCTGTTGGTCATTTCTTACAGAACAGTAATATTCCATAATATTCATATACCACAATTTATTCAGCCATTCTCCAACTGATGGACATCCATTCAGTTTCCAGTTTCTAGCCACTATGGAAAGGGCTGCCACAAACATTCGTGCACATACAGGTCCCTTTCCGTTCTTTATAATCTCTTTGGGATATAAGCCCAGTAGTAACACTGCTGGATCAAAGGGTATGCACAGTTTGATAACTTTTTGAGCATAGTTCCAAACTACTCTCCAGAATGGTTGGATTCGTTCACAACTCCACCAACAATGCATCAATGTCCCAGTTTTCCCACATCCCCTCCAACAATCATCATTATTTTTTCCTGTCATCTTAGCCAATCTGACAGGTATGTAGTGGTATCTTAGAGTTGTCTTAATTTGCATTTCTGATTAATAATGACTTGGAGCATCTTTTCATATGACTAGAAATAGTTTCAATTTCTTCATCTGAGAATTGTCTGTTCATATCCTTTGCATGTCCTTCATGTTGTTGGAAAACATCTTTGGTGAATTCATTTTTTCTGTTTCATTATCTTGCTTGATAGTACTGTTAGAAGTTTTCTTTTATTATTATTAAAGCTTTTTATTTTCAAAACATATGCATATATATAATTTTCAACATTCATCCTTGCAGAGCCTTATGTTCCAATTTTTTCCCCTGTTCTCCCCACCTTCTTCCTTAGATGGCAAGTAATCTTTGTTAAACATTTGCCGTTGTTTCTATACATATTTCCAAAGTTATCATGCTGCACAAGAAAAATCAGCTCAAAAAGGGGAAAAAAAAAATGCAAGCAAACAGTAACAAAAAGTGAAAATACTGTGTTATGATCCATACTCCTCTCTAAAATCATCCTGCTGATCATTTTTTATAGAACAATAATATTCCGTAACATTCATATACCTTGATTTATTCAGTCATTCTCCAACTCATGAGCATCCACTCAGTTTCCAGTATCTTGCCACTGTGATGACTGGTATTTTAAATCAGCCAGAGTCAGAAAGTCAGGATAAGGGAAAATCCTTGATTTTTATTCTTTGCAGAGGTGAAGGGGAATGGCGATAAGAAGTTAGAGCAATCATGATAGAATCTGGCCAGAAGTGCCTCTGGCTTTCACACTCCACCCCCCAAATCCTCTACACAATCTCCTATACAACACATCAAACTTGCACAGAGAGTGGGCGGGGCCATTCTTTCTCCAAGCATATATTAATAGAGTATTGTCCAATTGCTATTTAGCCTCAAGTGCTTGGGATCTCAGTGCAATGAGAGCTTCAAGAGCTTCAGCCCATCATGCCACTGCAAAAAGGGCTGTGAAAAACATTTTTATACATGTGGGTCCTTTTCCCTTTTTTATCTCTTTGGAATAGCCTTCTTTGAGACAGTTGGGGTTAAGTGACTTGCCCAGCGTCACACATTTAAACTCAGGTGCTCCTGACTTGAGGGATGGTGCTCTATTCACTGCACCAACTAGCTGTCCCCTCTTTATGGTTCATAAACAAAATACTGATCTTTCTTACTTTTACTCCTGAATCAGAAATGGGCTGGCAAATGTTTTACAACTAAACCCTTTGAGAAAGGTGGGGTTGATGGTAATTTATATTCACTCTTTCAAGTTAATGACAATTAAAAAAAAAAAAAAAAACCCAAACAATAAATCAAGCCCAGTTTGAGGCCATAGCCAAGAATTTTAGCAAGTTCTTTATATAATTTTTGTACCTAATTTCTCCCTGGAACAGATTTTGGCATATATGCATCACTGTTACTTTCTTGCTTATAATTGTAAGAAATCCAAATGACTTAATTAGAGCTCAAATATATCCTGTCTGACTTTTTTACCAGTGTTTTTACCACATTAGATAATTCTTAGTAAACTTCATTAACTTGTTTAACTTATTCTTCTTCATTTTTTGCCCAGGTTCTGATGATTACTAGATAATTTAAGAAACATCTAATATCAACATATATTTATTAAATTCTTATTGTGGTCTTTCCTAGACATTGTAGATATTTGAATATTCCATTTTCCTTAGGAGTGCAACTTGTAAACAAATAAAATAAAAAATAATTTGATAATTATGTTAAATCAATATGTTAATTAAACATATTAATGATGTGAGAGATTAGCAAAGGTGTTATGTGATAGGTATATATTAACTAAACCCTGGAAGAAGCCAAGAATCCTAAGAGGCTGGGATCTGGAGGGAATACATTGGTAGAAAATGGACTAGCAAGTGGGCCCACTTTGTTGGAGAATGTAGTATGTGAAGGGAAGTAATATGAAATACATTGAAATACATAATTTCGTAGATATTGTATAGCTAAGAGAGAACTTGGGGAACCTTTTCTAACCTCTTTATTTTACAAATGAGGAAACTGAGATGAAAGAGTTGAAGTGATTTCCTTAGTTTACACAAGTGACTGATAATTTAACAAGGAATTGGACAGATACATTAGCTCCAAATGTCACTATTTATTTTCTTTGTGCCACACTAATAGTCAGAGCCAAATTAAGAGCTTTAAATGCCAGGTGGTGGTCACATTTTCCTCTTAAAGAATATAAAAGATTTTTTTTTCTGAAGAATTTTGAGATGTATCACTCTTTAGCTCATATAAAGAGTGATATAGTTAGAATTATACTTTAGGAAGATGATTTTGGCAGCTGTTTGAAGAATGACTTGGATTAGGAGGAAGAAAACATGAGGAAAATATTGTAGTAATTCAAACAAGATACTGTGTAGTGCTTATATGAGTACAAAGAATGGATTGTATAAAATGAGAAGTTTTAAAGGTAGAGTTCATAAGATTTTGTTAATTTTTTTCATATGCTAGCGGAAGCAAACAGGAAAAATATTGGGTGATTTTTAGGTTTGGAATCTAGATGATTGGAAGAGTGGTTTTAATGGAAATGAGGACTTTTTTTTTTTTTTTTTTTTTTTTTTTTTGCATGGGACAGGTTTAGGAATTAGATAACGAGTTCAGTAATATGAACTTTATCTTAAAATGTGTGACAATTAGCATGGCAGAGTGATCAGAGAACTGTTTCACAGTTTGATATATCTGGTATAAAACTTCTTTGCCTTATTGACTGTTTGACCTTGGGCAAGTCATGTTAATCTCTCAATGTTTGTGGCATCTGTAAGATAATTAGTTGCAGAAAAAGTGCCAACCTGCAATAGGATAGAGCCTCTTCATATGAAAGTTAATTATGTCAATGAAATCACAGGTCTAATGCCTATTTATTATATCCCAATTTTATCCTTTCAAAAAACTTAACCTAGAGAACATTTTTTTAAAAGTTTAACTAGATTTAATCAAAAGTTTTTTTAAAATGATACTAGTTTGGCAATGTTATTCAGTGTTGGTTTAGACCATTGAGAAAAGACCTGAAAAAAATAAAAAAATAAAAACTTAAGCATATACGTGCTAAAAAATATATAGGAACTATATGAACATAGCCATAAGCTACAAGTAAACTCAGACCTCAACAGTTCATAGAATAAGATGTGTGGTTCGTTGCTAGATAAATTAAATATCGGATACTATTTCTTAAAATGAGCCTCCTTATTTTCTAGGCGAGGAAATAGGCTCACAGAATTGAAAGGTGACATATATAATATGTAGTGTGTGAAGATCGCGTATTTTAAAATCAGCAGGAGTTAGGAATTCAGGTTCGGGGAAAATCGTCAGTCTTTATTCTCAGTGAAGAAGGATCGGAGGTGTAAGAGAATCGGCGATAGCAATGTGTGCAGCTGAGTCAAGAAGCTAGCTGGATCAGCAGCCACAAGACCAGCAGCTAGGAGAAAAGAGCTCAGGTCCAATCTCTCCCAGCTTCTCTTCCTGTTCCTCTCTCTGCCTCCACCCACCAAAATCGTCATTTCCTCTACAACACATCAGGTCTTGCACAGAGAGTGGGCAGGGACCATTTTTTATCCAATCATGTATATTAATAGAGACCTCAGTGTATCAACTCAAACTTCAGCCCATTACAGTAGTGAGTCAGATTTAATTCCAGAACCCATTATCAAATCTTTGCTAATTAATTCTCTATTTTCCTTGTATGTGATTTTAATGCAGAAGTGAGGAAGATATCCTTTTATGAGTTAAAAAGGGTCTAAATGTCAAGAGGTCCACACAGTCTTAGCTAGAATGATTTTTGCCCCACTGAGATCTAGTATAGGAAGAGAGCTGGTTTTAAATTCAGATGATCTGGTTTTGAATTCTGAGTCTCCTCCTTATTTCTTCTATAAACTTAAGCAAATTACTTTTCCTATTTCAGCCTGAATATAAAATTAGGGGATTGAACTCTAAGTGATGTCTAAGATTTTCTTTAGATTTGAGTACAAATCTTTTCCTCTGAACTCTGCATATGACAGCATCTTGTTTTAAACCTGCATACCTCTTCTTCACTCACACAGAA